>NW_027114840.1:82042-82544 GCF_000696795.3 Halyomorpha halys
AATTCTTCGACCTGTTTAATTATTATAAAATATAAAATATTAAAGTATTAAATACAAAAATAAAATAAACATAAGCTGAACAAATAAAATCAGTTCCACTTATTTGTGTTTACTCATCTAACCGCACTCCCAACTATCTTCTGCTCACAAAATTTTATTTTGTGTGTCTACTCTAACAACTAATTCTGAATACTGTATAACCAATGTATTGTAACTAGGTATGAATGTGTTCAAGATAATTTTTTTTTTGACTTATTTAATTCAATTTACTTTATTAAGTAATTTAATTCATTTTTCTACCTATGTTTATTTACGAACTGTATATATTATTTTACTAATTTATTATTTATAACGGAGTTGAGCTATGGGGCTCCACTAAACCATCTAATTCCTCTCGAATCCAATCCTTACGTCCAAAATCCTTCGTAAAATCCTTAATGCTCCTTACTTTGTCACAAATCAAATCATCTATCAGGACCTCAATGTCCCCTATGTTGCCGAT
>NW_027114841.1:0-4671 GCF_000696795.3 Halyomorpha halys
TACTTAGTATATTTTAATTTTTCCAACTCATTTAGATTTTAGCATTCCCCAACCTGTTGCAGATGTTTAATACTTTTTTTAAAATAACGTTGTATCTATAAAATCTCAAGTTCTTAATATCTAAGACAAACGTATTAGTTTTAAATTTTATAAACTCTTTTTTACTATGAAAAAATAATTAATAGAAATTTATTTTTGAAGATTATTTCTGCTATATTTTATGACCTGTTTTTTGGAGCAAAATCTCAAATACTCTTACTGTTATCAATTTTGATAATCTATTCTTAAAAAATCTTATAGAGTTATAACCTTGCTTCAAAATAATAATTTTGTGTCATTACTGCAGTATTTAATTCTTTTTTAAATTTTACTTTGCTTTAAACAAAAAATTTTTAATTTATATCGAAGGATGTGACTGATTGAAGGATATAATATAGACTTGCCCTTTTTGCCGTCACTAATAGCCAGCCTAACTCAAGATTCTAGAGCTCACACAAATAAACCACCGTCGTTATGCAAGGGTCTCTGGCAGACTTGACGGCGTGTGGGTCGGTCTGATGTCACCCAGCCACTTCTAACTAAAAATATTAGTTTTTTTTTCTATCTCTATGGCTGGAGTCTGTCGGTGGTATGCTGTGGAAGAAGAGAAGGCTTAAAGTATTTCATAAAAAGGATAATTTGTAGTCAAACAATTATAAATAAATATATCATTGGTAAAAAATGTTTTTTGTTGTATATTATTGTGAAAAATATCCAAGAAGCCGTCTTTATTAATTTTTTTTTCATTTTTTACTGATATTCCAAATTAGGATCGAAATGTCCGCTTGTCAAATAAAACAAAATTGAGAAAGATTTCCCCCTGGTCATTTTTAACAATAAATAAATAACTTATATTATATTTTGTTGACCGAATGAAAACTAAAATTTCAAGACTTTACAATTAAGTGCTATTAATAATCTTTTTCGTTGCAAAATTCTTACCTTTTACTTTTCCAAAACATTGAAAAACAAATGAATTGTTTTCTGTCAAAAGTCAAAATATCCACTTTTGGAAAATTATTATTAAAAAAAACGCGGGTGCATTTAATTTAATTGATTTTTTGTTGAAAATGTTGATCTATAACACATATTTTACATGGAAAAAAATGAATTTTGAAATAATTTAGTGACTAGTAAATAAGGGTGACGAAGACATGCAAAGTGGGGCGAAACGTTGGTTGTAATATGTATTATTGGAAATATCTTTTCCAATAATACATATGTATATACAACTATTTATGAAGATACCATAAAAAAGTAAAAAATTTCTTGAAATTTCAACTCTTAGCAATCCACGAGATCCACAAGCTGTTTTGCTTACTGGAATCTCGTTTTACAAATTGTAACCGATTTATCTTTTTATGAACTTTTAATTAATGTAGTGCTGGAGTAGTAAGTGTGTTGGAGTCACTATGTGAGAATGAAAAGGGTTAATTTTTTTTTACGTATAAACAGAATGAATAAATATTGGTCAGGATTAACAGAAAAAAAGAACTTATCACCTTTAAGTTTTATTTTTTAATGTCTTGGCAAAGTGCCAATAAAATAATAACTGTTGTTTTATAACTTAGGTGTTAAAAAAAAAGTTCATAAACTTTTGTTTCAGTAAAGTTATATGTATGGCACCTATTGTATTTTGAATTTATTTATTTCACCCTAAAGAATTTTTTTCCATAATCGAAAGAACAAAAATATTTTATAATAATAATTATTATTAATAATTCCTCTGCGCTCGTTGATTAGTTAGTGAATTTATGGCACTTCCTGAAATTATTTTAGTAATATACATCCTAGATGGTTAATATATTGACCTAATTTGATATTGACTAATTAATATTGATGTTATGTGATATTGACTCAATATTAACCCTCTAATATTCTAATATCAAATGGTCAATATTTGTATACGCTCATATTACTGTACGCCATTTTGTATCAGTATTATTATATGCCCTGTTTAGACAGCGACAATCCACTATAATTATTTGGGAATATTGCGAAATTTCTAGTAGTTATTCTCCTTACGACATTAGTCACACATTTTACACCTCTAGTGGGCGCGATGCCTTAGAAGGGTTGTTACACTTCTAATTTGCATACATATTTATTCCTTGGTATAACCTAATGATCCTGTAACTGAATTATTTACACGCATCAATTCTCGAGCTGTCCTTGCTTCAATATTGTCCTTTGCTGCATTTAGATCTGAGATTCGCTGAGTTAGCATAAATATAGCCTCTTTGTTTCGAAAATTACTTTATCTCGCCTGAACCGAAGCCATTACACGGCGAACACTGGCTGGCACACATGCTCACCCTCGATGGCAAAAAACAGCGCCCCACTGTGAGCCTAATGATGTCCTCCAGTGCTTCATCTCCAGGCTCCTTCCAGCATGTTCTCCAAACTAAATGCTTAGTCATAAACTATCAGCTCTCCAACAGTCAAAATAAACTAAAAAGTCTAAGAGAATATGTAAAGGCAAAAAAAATTAAAGTTTGGGGGTGTGTAAACTTGTAAATCTAATTACCTATTCACTCTGAAGATTGGCTATTTTTTAACATTTGCCAAATTATCGTAGTGACGTAATTTCCGTTTATCCATGACCAAATACTTCATACCTTTTTAGCTTAACACAATAACATATCATTATTAGCAAATGAGGAGTTATATATCAAAAGGCAAAACATCCATTTCTCAAAAGTAAACTTTTTTTTAGACAAATTGAAATTCTACAGCTAAAGCTTATTCAGTTATTTCTTTAAATATTAATATTCATAGTTTTTTACTTTAAAACAATATTCATTGAACTTTTCTAACAGAATTCAACGATATTTTTGAATATTTTTATAATGTTTATGAAAATTAAGGGAAATAAAAATATCTTATACTAGGCCAAATATTTTTTTAATTAATTTTTTTCCATCTACTTTATTATTTAAACTATGTATTTTAATAAAATTTGTATGATTTTTACATTTCTATTTCGATTTAATGTTTCTGTGTTTTTTAAAACCAGCTGAAGTTTCTGACTAAGTTGGGGATTTTGGTAGTCTTAAAAAGCTTCTAGATTGACGAAAATTTTATTTTTAATTTATTAATTTGTTTCATAGAATTTTTGTCTAATTTGTTTCTTCTTTTTCTTTAACAAACCCAAATATCTTACGGTGTCGGCTTTGAAATACAAAATTTTACAACGCCAGTTAAGTAATAATAGTAGTTGCGTAGTTGTGGACAAAGTAACGGGAATCGTAACAGATTTGGTCTACTTTACGTAATAGTATTTTATTAATGTGTAATTTTTTGAACAGATTACAACCATAACTGTATTTGGGTGGATATACTGATTTATGTAGAGCTAATAAAATTATTTAATCTATTTTACTCCTTTTGAAGAGCGATCACCTCCTTTTGAAAACAAATAAAAAAGTTATATAAGTTTCTAACTTATAATAAATAAGTGTCTAACTTATAAAATACCGGTAGTTGTGACCTGATGTCTCCGAAGCAGTCACCGAGGCTGTAGTTTGAACCTCGTCATCACAAAATGTCAAATATATTTATTATAAAAAAAATTGTTCAGTACACTAACGTCTGTTTAGTGAAAATTAAAAAAAAAAATTCCATACCTTTAAGTCTGTTTAATAAAAAAAATGTTCCGTACCTTAACTTCAGTTTAATATAAGAAAAAAAAAAGTCCCATATCTTAACACTGTATTTAATGAGTGTAATAAATACGTTATACTGCACTTGCTTCTATTACATCAATAGAGTGATAAATTAAAGATTGGGAGGGGGGGAACTATAGATTTGTATAATATACGATCCCACCTATTTCATCAAATCATTTCCGTTTCAATCAAACCACGGCAAATGAAGGAAAAAAAGAAAATAATTTTCAATTTGTTAAAAAGAGATTTAATAGGTCTGTTAATTTTTATGTTTCAAAAAATGAAAATGAAAATTTTAAAACTTAGGCGTTCACATCAAGTATTCAGTGAATGAAGTATTGACAAAATCTATAAATAAAAAAAAAAGAAACGTTGACATTTCTATATGTTAATATCTTGGTGAGGAGCATATTCCATCCCACTACATAATATAACAAGTATAATAGATATTACTTAATATAGGTAACCTGCAGATATGTTTTCTGCATGCAGAAAAATCTCATAAAAGATGTTGATATTCACCTCAGCATGAAATCAAAACGGCGGATGGTTATTCGTGGCGAGATAATAATAAAATTACTTCATCGGATCGTTCCAAAAAAATAAAATAAAAATTACATTTTTAAACTCAATTATTCATCGATATTAGGTCAGACCAACAGCTCAAGAGGGTAAATATAATTTTTCAATTTTATTTTTAAAAACCAGCAAACCTTTTCATAAAACAGTTCACTTCCTCCCAACTCGAAATAGCACGATTTAGTACCGAATAAAAATGTCACATTAAAAGTCTGAGTTTGTTTTGGCAGTCGCTGTACGGGGAGAGATGTGTCAAGGCGTTCTTTGAAGTAAATAACTCCTTCTAAATTAGTTTATTACCCGCAGATATTTAAGACTAACTATGAAAATTTTAATTTCCATTACTAAAAAAAAACTTTTTAAGGTTTTATTTCACATATATATA
>NW_027114842.1:0-1568 GCF_000696795.3 Halyomorpha halys
TTTTCAGACGTCTAGGAGGATTATTAGGTAGTGAAGGAGAAGCCAGGTTAGAAACGAGTTGGTTTGGGTGGTAGGGAAGTAGAACAATTTAATTTAATTATTAATTTTACTTTAATAGATAATGAGGTTGCCAGAGAGCTTGGTTTAGATCGTCCCCACATTGTAAATAAATCTTAATATTATGAGGGGAAAACAGTAATTAAAAAAATATATTAATAAAAATGTTTCCTACATTTTGATGACAAATTCGTTCATGGGATATATTGTTCTATCATGTCTAATCTATTCAAGATACAGTAGAGTGCTTTGGTTGGAATTATATTAAGTTACTTGTTTATAGATTAATTGTATAAGTGGCCGTTGCAGCTGAGCTTGCAGGTGTCACCTCAACAACCTCATAACTGCAACCGCCTCAATTCCGCCTAGGTGGATTGACTTTTATTTCCTGTTAGTCCCATGGAATTGAAACACCCACACTAATGAGATTAGGTTTGTCACCTATATATAACATCCTACCCTGTATGTCAGAAGTGACCACGTAGGGGTAAAAAAAATGAAATAAAAGATCGATTGTATACAAATAGATTCCATCCAGGACGGGTTGAACTAGCGGCCCCATGGATTGAAAACTCGGCCTTCTCAGTGTAGTTAAAAAAGGGTGATAAGAATAGTTCCTTCTTTTCTCTCATATCACAGTGGCCATATGGCCTATGTAGCTGGAAATCGGTCCAACAGTTTTCGAAATATAGATCTGCCAAGAGAAATACGTTTGTGCATGCGTAAGCAATGAAAGTTGATAGAATTTGATGAAACGATCTAGACACCATATTTCACAGTATAGATTATATCCGGACTTTAATTTGACTATAATCGATTGAAATACACATAAAAAAAAAATATTGAGAGTAATGTATTTCTTTTCTCAACCTTAGACAAAAATTTCGGGAAAAAAAATTAAAACTTTCTTATAGCAAAAAATTCCTATGATATTCTGAGACTCGATAAAAAAAAACCTACCCAACCATGAAATGACCCCTTGAGGTAGGATGTTGACATACCTCTTTTTTAATATTGAAAATTCCCATATCATGCTGGGAAATATAATAAATAGTGATTTTGACTGTTAAATTTTAAGCTCTGAATTTTTAAGTATTATCTTTTTAAAACCACTTTCTTATAAGAAGGTCTTCACTACTGATGCCGATTTGACGAACGGTAAGTTTTATGGTATGATTCACTCATGATGATAATTCGTGATGATAAATAATGAATCATAATGATAATTCCCTAAGAAAAAATCTTTTATATTCTTAAGGCCTAACTGAATATTAGACATCGCTAATTAAAAATACAAAACGATCAATTGAAGTATTAAAAAATTAAAAATTAATAGTCGCCTTAAATCTACAACCATAATTCAACCCGATTCCGAAGTTTTTTTTGTTGTTTTTTTAAACTTATTTATCCATTCAAGTTTTTCCTGTAACCGGGTTTTTTATTATATTCTCCCTTTAATCTATGTGTTAGTCTTATTCTCGTAAAATGTATCTATTTGTTTGTTCTTGGTA
>NW_027114843.1:0-3933 GCF_000696795.3 Halyomorpha halys
TTTCATATATACAACTCCTGGAAGTATTTTTAACAACTTATTTATAATTATTTTTTTACCAGGGTTTTTTTTTTTAAATATCTACAATATACAAATTAATCTTAAACATAAGAATTATTTTTTAAAAACATACATAACTGTTAAAGTTGTATAAACTTTACTAAACTAAAGATTTCAAATTCATAATTTATTATTTTAATATAACTAAATAAAAATCAAATTTTAATTTACCCTTTTTTATGATTTTTTTCTTATATATAAAATATTAATATTATACATTACATATAAAATTAATATTAAATTGATCATAATACAAACAGTGATGTCGAATCGTATATCAATTGATAAGTTAGAATTTCAAGAAAGTAAGTAATTTATACTTTATTTAATTAAAATCAAATGGTTATAAATAACAATTATATATTTAATAAATTATACAAAAATATGAATTGTTTTTTTGTTTTCAAGAAGCTGGAGAGAAAGTAAATCTTGTACAGTTGGGAACGAAAATAAGGAGGTGAAGTTTAACCAGCTATAAAAGAAGAGAATGAGGGAAGAAAAGGGACAAGTGCCTGGATCCTTCTACCTCAGGCAAGGGGAAATTGGCTTGCTTCAGTCACGTCACAGAGTCAGGGGGTTCGTAAGGATTCCAAGAGCAAAAGCATCTTAAAGATATACCAAGACGTTGATAGGAGAATATTATTTAAACATAGAAAACAATAAAATATAACGCGTCATTAATAAGTTGAAAAGGTATGATTGCATTTCATGTCGATTACTAATCATAAACTTCTTCATTTTGATAAAGTTGATTTCTGATAAATAAACAGTTGTAGTTTGATTTAACTTGATTAATTTAATTTGGTGGTTGTTGTGGTATTTTGGTTTTTTTAAAGGTTGCGTCCAAGCCAGATACCTGGTTGGAATAAACGTTGATCTGATAATGTTTCTAATGAAGTTCTTTTCATATCAGGATCTGATACGTGATTATAAATGTGTAGGGGTAACCAATTATTATTCTTTTTCTCGTATTTATGAAGGGGAAATTTTTTTAATAAGGTATGAAGTTTAAAGTTCGAACACAACTAAAACCATAAAATGTAAATTTATAGTACATTTAATTTATTTTACGTTTGTATATATTTTAACGTTTATATTTTAATTATAATTTTGTATATTCATCACTTTTAATATTTATTAGTTTTATTTTAATGTACTTATTTCCTTGTATTTGTTTATTTATAGCCTTTTAAATTTTTTATGATAACCATTAATCATAGCTGAGAAATTTTAGGTAATTATAAATAGCAAATAAAAAACAAAATTGTTTTAAAAACCAATGAAATCATCCCTAAACCAAATAAAAAATATATATGATAATCCAAAGCAACAAACATTTAGGCCATCCTTTCTATATTTACAATTTAACACAATGGTTGGTTGATTTGGAACAAATTCAGTAGTTCAATCTCGTTCCTAAGACTTCCACAAATCATTTTTGGAGAGATTTGAATTTTTTGTAATTTTGTGGCACTTATTTATAATGGGAGTTTCAAGCAACTCAATGGAGATAAGCTCGTGGATAAACTGCTTGAGAATGTTTCGCTAATATTTTTCAATAGTGTTGAAATCTAGTGATTGAAGGGGCCAGGGTAAAACTGAAATAATTTGGCTTTACGACAATTTTTTGTTTTACGTTGAGCGATTGACGGACAGGTAGCATTTTCCAACTGAAATATGAACATCCCTCTTGTCAGTATTTCTCTTTCCACAATCAGTTTCTGAATGGCCCTTTTTTTTTGTATTAATAATCCCAAAATGAATTCTAACTCAGCCATATCGCCATATATTATCCTACAACGGCCCAAGAAATGACACTTTCTTCAGCTATATGACATTTCCTTAAAAACATGTTTTCCTGAAATGATTTGATTCCACCCCTCTTAATGACCGACAGCACTCTTTCCTTTGACATTTTAATTAATTATGCACCCATGTTTCCAAAGTATTTCGGTGTTTGCATGAACTATATATATATATAAAAAAAAAAAATCGTATGTTTTAAAATCTCTACATTTCCTGGAACATTCTACATGCTCATTGTAAGAATAATTATATTATGAAGTATTTCCGATAAAACTAAAAATATAAACAAAATAAATCTCTACCGGACCAATATCAATGAAGATACAGCAAAAAATAATTGTGTTGGTCTTAAGGACAA
The DNA here is from genome assembly GCF_000696795.3 of Halyomorpha halys. Classification (NCBI taxonomy): domain Eukaryota; kingdom Metazoa; phylum Arthropoda; class Insecta; order Hemiptera; family Pentatomidae; genus Halyomorpha; species Halyomorpha halys. Next base: position 2,225 of record NW_027114843.1, read on the forward strand.
ACAGGTATGAAGAGTCGAGTTTGTAGACAGACCAGATATTTATTGTATTTTCTTTTAGTTTTTATCTATGGTTTTTACACACCAGATAAACCAAATTTTTGCGCCTACCTAGCCTTGTCTCGGTCTCGATAAATACCCTGCTTGTATTGATTTTTAAAAAAATATACTGAAAAAAAGATATTGCAGTGGCCAGCCCTGATCTAGAGAACTGCTGACCAATATAGCAACATACCACCTCCAACGGCTAAAAGGCTCCAACAGTTTCAGAGCGGTATACTGAGACGTATAGTGAGACATACTTAACTACAAAGAGCAAAGACTGACCACATACATACGACATTCGAACAACTGACTGTGACAGAATTTATACAGTGAAGACACATCAAGTTTTTGACAACCTTCAGCACTGTACGTTTACCCATTATTTGGGCCAGTGACGCCGACAGGAAGGCCACAAAGGTATACACAAAAACAGACTTAGAAGCGACTGAGTACAAGTAAATAAATTATTTGATATATCAAAAAACCTGGAGAGCACCGTCACCATTAGACTGACACAAAATACAGACTACTCCTTTCCAAAAGATCAAATTGCCTCAGCCCCCCCCCCTTGAAATGCATTACCAATGCATACCCTCAATCTGTTTTTATCATGACATCAACCCCACGCACCCATGGGGTCTGAAAGAAAAAAAAATGTTAAGAAGAGGACGCCATCGAAAAATAGAGAATTTCCATTTGTCCTATTACGATAATTGCTACTATCAGATTTATCGACGTAGGCCAAATAATATCAGAAAATGAACCAACATCAATAGAAACATCACAACTTCGCAAAAGTACGATCATCCCATGACTGTGTTAGTGATGAGCTTCATCACTAAAGCTGCATCACACTACATCCACTCCTCAGACGGCTGTGACATTGGAAACGCCAAGACAATGACGCTAACCCAACCCAACAAAGGCGGCCATTAGTGAAAGGGCGGGTGCATTAGCCCACTGCCACCTTCATCCTATCTCGTAAAAATGATTTATCCACGGCCTCCTGAATTAGAACACCTCCTTCCTGGCTCTCCTTCATTATTCCTCTTTATTAGCGGTCTGTTCCAGTCCCGAGATTTATCTTTACAATTTGTCTGCTGAGTTTTTTTTTTTTTTTTTAACTTTTTTGAGTGCGAAGAGGGTGAAACGAGGAAGCAGCGACATTTTATTAGGCATCCCTAAGAGCTCCCTTATCTAGAGTTATATCCTCTTATCTTTTAACAGAGTCCGACTACAGATTTCTCCCCCGTCTTTACGACCTGACTTGAGAGAGAAGATATTTTATGATACATCACGTAGGCAATAAAACATTTTGCTGCTGATGCTTAGTTATTTGATATTATAGTGAAGGTGGACTTATTTTAATATTAATATAAAAATATATATATAAAATAAATATTTTGTGGAAAATGCTCGTTTTTTTTTTACTTATCTATTTTAACAACTCTAAAAAATGTTTTATAACCAAAGAATGTGATTTAAGATAAAAACAATATCATAAAGCATAAATGTAAAGGCCATTCAATGATACATCTCTATAATAGATGAAATGTTTTTTTGTTTTTTTTTAATTATTTATTTAATGTAATTTACAACTGTACAAAATAATACAATAGGTAAATATGTAGTATGTTTCATATACACTTGAAAATCTTGGGAAGGAA
>NW_027114844.1:0-6079 GCF_000696795.3 Halyomorpha halys
TGTAACATACTGGCTTTATTGTATTCGGTACATCTCTTATATACGTTCGATCAGCTGATCCCCACAGTCAGCTGACATATATATAAAGTGAAAAGGCAGCAAAAAAATTATTTTTGTTCCTAAAAAAATAATTTTAATAAAAGTTCATCAATTTATACATCAGAGAACATAAATTGTACAGTAAATTTTAAAACAGATACAAGGAATTTGAACCAACATTATGCAGAGATTTTAAGTAAAATAAATTTACGAAAAATATGGGAAACATTTTTTGTTACTATTTAAAATTAATTTTAATATGAATTTTAATAATGGAATAAATAAAAATTTAGACCTAAGTTCAATTTGAAAACAATTAATAACAAGCCTAAAAAGGTTAAAAATAATTTGTTTATATGATAGTTGATAGTGTAAGGTAATCTAAAATTAAAAGTTTTAAAAATGAATGAAGTGAAAAAATAATTAACTAGATATGAGCTAAGGTAAGCTTATTGATAATTTATATGATTTCCCATTAATTGACTTTTATATTCATTTTATTTATTTATATTCATGGTGTGATTTGACTTGTAATTAATGACCTGCAAAACGTTTTTAAATATCGACGTGAGGTGTAAATTTATATTTAAGATATGTTATATTATTAATAATAATTTTGTTTTTAAAATTGTTACAAATGAATGTATAATAAGCTGTTAATTGTTAGATTGTCCTTGAGGATGGCCGAATTGGCCGAAACGTGGGGCTATTGATATAACAAAGAGTGTTGAGAGTTAACAATGATATAATTTAATAAACAAAAGATGATATTTATTATCTTAAACACTTTCTTGAGATTGGTTAATGTTGTGTAAATAAATAAATTAAAAATTTTATTCATTATAGTCTCAAATTATTTAATTCTCTTATTAAATGGCCAATTAGGCCATCCACAGTGACAATGTATCACAAAACAGCTTTTATTACATCTATAATCCTCAACAATTCAATATATGAATATTGTAATATATGTGAATATATCAATATATGTATTACTTGTAAAGAGAATAAAATGTTTTGAGACTATGATGGATACAATTTTTAATTTATTTATTTTTAAAAAAATTAAATCTATATACTTACATATTTTGACTGTTTTTATAGGGCAGAAATGAACTCGGTTGCTGAAGAACCCATAATTATTATAAATAAATAAAATAAGTAATAATCTTAAAACTTTATTAAATTAAATATGTACCGCTACAACCCTTGAAGGGTACTTCAGTACTTTGTAAGGGAGTACTGTTACTAGACCAACGGTTGTGCAAGGAGGTAATATGGTCAGAATTACTCTCCATCTGTACTTGATTTGTACCCAATTTAGGAGGTTGGGTGGACCCCAGGAGGCCTCACAAGAAAAGAATTTTCTTCTGGATTCGAACTCGGGTCCTTGGAGTTAGTAACCACAGGCCTTACCCCTCGGCTACCCGCACCCCCTTGTAACTTTATACAAATTCTTAATCATTCACTTTGAGAACCAATTATGATCAGATAATATTTCTCGGTTTAAAAATATTAAGAGGAACCGGTAAGTAATATTTTCCCCTAAAATACCGCCGACAAACAGGGGAGCGGAACAGGCCAAAAGAGTTGTTTTCCGCAACAATTAGTTCAAGCAGACTGTGCACCAGAGATAGGATCAAGTTCACGCTAGGCGATTCCTATGAGGAGTTATTGAACCTGGCTGTTTGTATTTGGTTGCCATTACTGTACCGTTAGTGCAAGATAACATCTAACATATCATAATGGCTTAATTCATTCAATTTTGGCTGTTTAGTGGTTATTAAAAAATAATGGAAGCTCATTCACTTCGACACCTGCCACGTGGTGTGGGTCTCAATGAATGGTTACATGGGAATCACACTATCAAGATTGTATGCATTGAATTCAGAGCCTCATTAGTAAAATTTGTATTTGTTGTATTGGAAGATTATTGATTGACCGTGTGTATAGATGAATGGAATATGGTCCGGGTGCAGTAAAAAAAAACTCAAATAGTAGATAATTATACTATTTTATTGAGCCAACGTTTCGCCCCACGTTGCAGGGCTTCGTCAGGGCTAAAAAAGATACAAACACTATAGTTACGAAAAGGTATATATCTGTTACTATTCCCCTTTCATTTACTATTTACAACCTTCATTTTTCTTACTATACTTACTTTTCATTTTATACCACAGTTATTTTTTTTTGTTTTTTTCCTTTTTGTAACTATAGTTTGTATCTTTTTTAGCCCTGAAGAAGCCCTGCAACGTGGGGCGAAACGTTGGCTCAATAAAATAGTATAATTATCTACTATTTGAGTTTTTTTTGGCCGCATCCGGACCATATTCCATTCGTTTTTTGTTATATATTTATTGAAATTTACTACTGTACTTAATAATACATTAAGTAAATTTAATCTTAGTTATATTGGAGTGATACAGGCGTGTAGAGCAACTACGCATTGCTAAGCACTCTAATGACGTTTTTATACTAGTAGGTTTTAAGCAAATTTACAACTGTATTTACATAAAAATACATCTACTAAATATAACTTTAGATTACGACGATATAGTACAGACATGCAGGAAAATTGGCAGCACTCTAATAACATTTTTACATTAGGTCTCGAGGGCATCTTCTTTTCAGGCTCCTAGAAGTGTGATGAAGCAAGGTTAGAAACTAGTGGGTTTGGGTGGTTAGGGAGGTTATAATGGAATGAATGATATCTGGTTCGGGCTAGATCGGTTACATAGGGAACATTAAGGTCTTTATGTATGATTTTATTTGTGACAAAGTAAGTAGCATTGAGGGTGGTAAGGATTGGTTATAAGAAGAATTAGAAGGTTAAATGGAGCCCCAATGCTCAACTCCATATGTCCAGATTGGCCTTATTACAGTCATGTAGATCAGTCTTTTGTAATGGATTGGCAATCTAGACCGTTTGTCTAGTAAGTGCAGTAATAGTCGATATCGACGTGCAGTCTTGTATGAGAATTCCAGGATAGTCGTTTGTCCAGATATATTAGTGCAAATTTAAAAATACTTTCTGTTTTTTTTTTTTAATTAGTCGCTACGACCCATGAAGAGGAAACTTCCTTTTTAAGGAAGCATTGTTTTTAAAACAACGGTTATACAAGGGATGATATTTTCAAGATCACACTTAACCGCCATAAAGTTCCTCAATGAAGGGTACCCACCATATGAGGCTGGATATACCGTAGGAGGGCTTCAGAACCCACAGGGTTGACTCATGAATACAAAGGTAACAGAAAATAATTATCTACGCAGCCGGATTCGTGCCCGGGTCTTTTGAGTTAGTAGCACAGTGCCACAGCGCTCCCTTACAGTATCACAGGAAATAGCCTCTGAAATTCCAAAATTAAGTATTTTTCATAAATCACTAGACCGTCGTAAAAAGATGCGAACATGCTCGTATTAAAAAAAACAAAATCTGGTACGGTGCGTGCATACATGACTTCCACTCCCCCAGTTTTCGCTATTTTTGTGATTTTTGAAAAAAAATCAAGATAAGGAAAGGATTATTAACAAAAAATTCTCGAGAGAGGAATAATATATATCAGGAATCCTAATAAAATGGAAAATAAGAAATTCAGGGCTCATAAGTGAAGATGGTTTCTAATACTTACATGAAAATTTTCATTAACGAATTTTTTTTTAAAAAAAAAGTTACCTTTAATTTTTTTTATTTAGAAAAAATCAACATTTTTCATTGTTAGCTATAATTAATAAATACAAAATATTAAGATTTTTTCAAATTATTAAAGAAAAAAAAAGGATATGTAAAAACATAGTAAAGCTAGCTTAATGAGCTATAAAGTAGCTTATTATGTTTATCTTTGTAGGAGTAATAGTTTTCATGAAATTCGCTAATATAAATTGATTTATAATTATCCGGACAAATTTTCATTTGCCAAATTTATATTCATATGCGAATATCATAAAAACTACTACCCCTACGAAGATAAGTGTCATAAACTACTTTATAGTAATTTAAATTTCCTTTATTTTGAGTGTTGGCTGACATATGTGCGTCATATGGATCTAGAGATATATTTTTTAAAAAATCTAACATTTTGTGAGTTTATTTTGTCAAATATCATAAAAACTACTACTCCTACAAAGATAAACATAATTAACTGTTTTGTAGTAAATTTAACTAGCTTTAATTTGAGCGCTGGCAGGCATTGGTACATCCAATGATTTCTGAAATAAAGTTTTTCATAAATCAAATTTATTGTCCGAACAACTATAAATCAATTTATTTTAGGAAATATCATGAAAACTGCTATTCCTACGAAGGTAACGGTTAGGAACTTCCTTATAGTCCATTAAACTAGCTTTAATTTGAGTGCTAATAGACATCTGTACGTAACATAGTTCCTGAGATATAGATTTCTCAAAATAAATTAACTAACAACTAATCTTTCAGTAGATTTTAAAGAAATTTTGCTTTTTAAAAAGCTATATCTCGAGAACTATTGGACTTAAATAGCTCTTTTAGGGCTAATATTCCAGCAAATTTACTCTTCTTTAAATAATGTTCTCTTATATTTTCTAGTGTTGTTGGTAGTTCTTAAGATATAGACCTCCGAATGAAAAATTGAGGATTTTTTAGGGTTTTGAAACAGCCGCCATTTTTTAATCCCCCAACCTATACTTAGCAGACTCATCAATTTGGACTATTAATTATACATAGTTTTCATTAAAGTTATCAAAAATTGGGGTGAGATAACTGCCTTTTTTCTTCTTGCCTCTTGTACTACCATTTCTATGGGTTGCAACTGACTCCTGTGGTTTGAGATGGGGGTCCACGATTCTAAAGAGTGAGATAAGATTGGAAGGAAGGTCGCTGGCTAGTTCGGTCTTCTTTGTCGACTCTCTTCTTCCCATGGGACACCGCCTGACCATACTGAACATCTTCTCTGCCGCCATATTTCTTTGGGCCACTTTCTCGTCAATGTAACCTCTTTCATTTAGATGAGCGCCTAGATATTTAACTCTGGACTTACTAATCTTTGTCCTTCAACCCTTCCCTCATTATCCTTCGTGGTTTATTTCCAATTCTCATGCATTTAGTCTGTACCGAAAAATTTCTAGTTTGTAATTTATATGATTGTTTATATAAATCAAAAACTAAAAAAAAAAATCGTTTTGATTTTTAGTTTTATTTCTGCTGATGTCCTGCGTTCACGAAATTAATTCGTAACTTCTCTCAATTTTATTTAAATTCAACGGTTGGAAAAGCTGAATTTTCGTTCATGATGAATATCGATATCTTTTGCATTTTTTTTTACTTCATAAGGGAGAAAAAGTAGTTTCATACAAAGAAAAACTCAAAATTTTTATTTTATATCTCCGTTTCTAATTTGATTACGAAGGCTTTTTGTGCAGTTTAGATGCCCCTAAGCATCCTCCTAAATTTTATTTAAATAAATGGGCTTCTTAAAGCAATTTTACGTCCGTGGCCTTTCTTTTTTAGTTAACTATTCATTAATTAATTGAAATAGGAAAATCAATTGTTTAAAAAATAATCACTACAGTTAATTGATATATCTATAACTCCTAACAGATGAATGGGTGAGGTTGTGTAATGCCTGGAGTCGCCTGGAGCCTCATGAATGGAATTATCCCTGGGAGAGGAAGCAGGCACTCAAAGCCAGCGGTTCGTGCAATCTCCAATGCGATCTATGATAGCCCTCCATGCAGGAAACCACTCTACATTAATTCATTAATTACTAACCTGTTTATTTTTAGTACAGGTGCATAGTTAAAAGGACAGTTTAACTTTTTATATCAGGTATATTCTATTTATGTATATAACTTTTTTCTTGTTTATTAACAACATATATTTTTATTGATATTGAAGATCAGTCATTAATACAACTGGCAACGTTTCGCAACTTAATTGTTTCCATAGACATTTACTACAATAAAAAACATTGTTTTATACACCATGGTTTTATACATTTTTTTTTATACCAGATTGGTCTGGTGGGCCTTACATGATTAATATAACTTATATTATAAATATTTT
>NW_027114844.1:6140-7224 GCF_000696795.3 Halyomorpha halys
TATATATTTTAACAGTTGATTATGAGGGGGTGTAGTCATACAAATGACACCCCTAGCTATATACAAATCTTATTAAAAGAAAAAATAATAATAATAAAATAAATAGATAAGAATAATGCTTCTTAATAAAAGTGGAAAGTAAAATTAATGATATTGGTACACTTAAATAAAACAAACAATTGTCTTGTAATAGTAAAGAGAAACAAGTTAATTTGAAAAAGGGAAGAGAGAAAAAAAAATGAATAATAATAATATGTAAATAGAGGTAGTGTGACTATGAATTAATTTTATATTTATTAAAAATTTATAAAAGAATGTCCTGCAGCAGTCTGAGCTTCAGTCTTCGGGTTGAGGTTGGGTTTCCCAGGTTGTACGTCACTGCTCCTTTAACTGTCGGCAACTGGGAGTGGAACTTCATGAACCGTTTTTTGGTATAATCCTCTATTGATTCAATTTGTAATTCGCGATGGAATTGGCTATTTCTTATGAACTAAGAAGCATTAACTGCGATTCTTAGGACTTTGTTTTGAAAAGATTGTAGTTTTTTCCTTTTCGTGAGGGATGCCGGGAAGTCTGGGGAGCGACTTCACAGCGGTACATCAGCAGTGGCCTGAGAATTGTTTTAAATATAAGAACAGTTATTTCTGGTTTTAGTTTGGAATTCTTGTTTAGGAAAGGATATAGCATTGCTGACCTTGTGTAAATTTGAGTTAGTTTGATGTTGATATGGTGATTAATATTATAATTTTATATGTTTTGTCCAAACAACCAGAAGTCATCATCTTGATAATTTAGTTTGGAAAATATCATAAAAACTACCACTCCTGGGAAAGTCATAAAATACCTTTATAGTACATTAAACTAGCATCAATTTGAGTGCTAATATACATCTGTACGTCTCATGGTTTCTAAGATAAAAATTGCTTAGAATAAATTCTAAAAAATGATACTTTTTTCTCATCTTAGGCCCTTGTACTATTAGGGATAGAAGTAGTAGAATAAAAGTATGAAGCAATCCTCAAGGAATCAAATCGACATAAGCATATATTAGGGGTATTCATGATCTATGTTAAAGCGTGTTAAA
>NW_027114844.1:8289-14606 GCF_000696795.3 Halyomorpha halys
AACGTTTAACATGACTTCAAATAGGGCTGCTCACAATCCTATAGTTATAACATTTAACATGGTAAAACATATAAGATTTAACACAACATCATGAATACCCCTATTGTTTAATTAATTTTGTATGATTTTTACGGACAAGGAATGTTAGATATGAAATAAAAGCCATAAACCATTCGAAACACTACACCCTGAAGCATGGGGGGGGGAGGGGAGGTACTAACACTGTATCTCGGGAACAATTAAAAATAAAAAGCTCTATTAAGGCTTATATTTTAGAAAATTTAATCTATTTTAAGAAATGTTTTATTAGGTTTATTGATGCTATTAGTAGTTTTAACGATATCGAGCTCCGAATGAAATTTTTTTTTTTTTAACGTTTTGAAACAGCGACCATTTTTTATTCCCCCTTATTATTCCTGACAGTTCTATAAATTTTTATTAGTAGCTGTATACAGTTTTAAAGTAACTAAACATTTTAGTGAAATAACTGCATTTTTTTCTCCTGATATATTGTATTACATGGGTACTAAATACAAATTAACTTTGAGTGTTTTCTCTACGAAAGGTTCTATTTTACCCACTTTTACTTTCCTTGAGGGCTTGGAAACCTTGAATAAGACATTCCAAAGAGTATTGGCTGACACATTTTATAATATCGTAAAGTAAGATTTTACAGGGGACCTTTAAGGAGAAAAGAGAATACACAGTTTTATGGAACAGTTGGAAAATTATTTCTCAACCAAGTAGACCGAATAAGGTATGTGGAGAATAAAAAGAGAAAATCTCATCAAAATAGGGATTGTGCTTAGCTCATGACTTTCAGTCTTGTAAAGTGTGATTATTTATACTCATATACATTACGTATACAGCCTGGTACCGTTACAGTGACTCACTGTTTATCTCGAGTTGTTTTTCTCTTCATAACACAAAAAAAAGAGGAAAACTTATACTTAATGTGTAATTTTCTTATGATAGCTTTGCCTACTTTGTTTTGAAGTTTATTAAAAAAAAATATATATAACATAAGTTTGTTTTTGTAAAACATCATTGGTCATAAACGAATTTTATTCTTTAATAATTAATCTTATTCCTTAATAAGTAATTCCATAAATAATTAATTTGCCTACATTTGTTAAATTTTATATATTTATTTATTTTATATATATTTTCATCTGTTCGAGTTATATTTGTGTTGATAAACCTTTTGATTTTAAAAACTGAAATATTAATTTTATTGGGTTTTGAAATATCCAGGTTTAATCCTAGGCCATTGAGGTGTGATTTGAAACATGGGCATTGTTGGAAAATATAATTAATTGTCAAATTTTTGTTATAATACTGGCAGTTCGGAGACGTTTCGAAATAAGATAGGAGTGGGTGAGCCTCGTGTGACATGAGCCTGGTCAGAAACAAAATTAAAAGTATTATATCTTTATTATTTTTAATGAGGTGTAGATAGTTGACCGTAGATTAATCCTTGAAGAAGTTTGTCGGGGGGTGCGGTCAGCAAAGAACAACATAAATAAACAAAACCATATTTATTTATTTTATGCCGACGTTTCGACCTGAGTTTCAGGTCTTCATCAGGGGTTGTGGCTTATGTAGGCTACATCAGTCAGTTACCATCTTCCCCTTTACAAGCCACAACCCCTGATGAAGACCTGAAACTCAGGTCAAAACGTCGGCATAAAATAAATAAATATGGTTTTGTTTATTTATGTTGTTCTTTGCTGACCGCACCCCCCCCCCCGGCAAACTTCTTCAAGCTTTATTATTTTTATTTTTCAGGAATTCATGAATCTTATATTACTTCTGTACACAGTATGTCATCCGAACGTTTCGGGACTCTTCTCGACATGATCAAGTTCTAAAATAAAAATATTTACAATCAACAGTTTGCAACTTAAAAGTGACAGTTCTGTCATTTATATCTTAAGCGATAGAAATGTCGTCCAGGTGAACAGTGTTTATTATAGCTGCATGAAATATATTTTCATTTACCTCTATAATGATATTTGCAAAAATATATTCCCAATGACATTTCACGAATCTCTTATTCCACAGGACCACTATTTGGCAAGCATTTAATAAATAAAAACGAACGTTATATAAATCATAAATGTAAAATAAGGCATGAATAATAAGACTCCAGCAATAAATAAAATAATATTTTCCTTTTAAAGCACTCACGATTTTTATGAGAAAAGTAACACCTGTTAGCAATTAATTTACGACAAAGCCTGCGTATCCTAATGACTGTTTTTGCAGTAACGAGATGTCGAACCCGCTATTTAAGGCCATAAAGTGATTATGTGTGATTTGCATAATGAACTCCATTAGCCGACAAGGAAAATGATAAATTAATTGTGTAATCCTATGTCATTCATCATAATTCCTCTCGTGTTTTTAACTACAATAACTCACATATTTTTTAATTATCTTTATATTTAATATTTATAATTTATTTATTTTTTATCACACTTTTCTATTTTTTTCTCCGGCTGATCGTAAAGGAATGTAATAAAAAGTAATAGTTTTGTTTAAATATCTTTAAGTTTTTTTTGTTTTTTTTTGATAACTTATTTATTGGTTTTCAACTGGATACAAATATATACAAGTATATTTTCTGTTAGTGATAAAATAGCATGATACAAACATGTGGAAAATCTAGCTATTGATAGAACTCCAATAACATTACTAAAGAAGATCTAAGGGCCATCTTCTTTTCAGACGCTTAGGAGGATTGTTAGGTAATCAAGGAGAAGCCAGGTTAGAAGCAAGTGGGTTTGGGTGGTTGGGAAGTTTATCATGAAAGGATTGATATCTGCTTCTGGCCAAATCAGCAACATATGGCACATTGAGGTCCTGTTGAATGACTTGATTTGTGACAAAGTAAGGAGCATTAAGGATTTTGGACTGTAAGGATTACTAATAAATATACATTTCAGGTAACCCTAAAATACCAAAGGTTTATTTGTTTATTTTGGACAAAATAAGGAGCATTAAGGATTAAATGAAAGATTTTGAATTGTGGGGATCGGATTGTAAGAAGGTTAAAGTAGATTAAATTATACGGCAATATATTTGTTATAATATTAAAATTAGGAGGATATGAACCAACAATTGGAAACCAAAGAACAGTCAGTCAAGTTTTATTATTATTTTTATTTGTTAATTTATCACCATCCTAGGACATAAGGAATACGATACAATACAATTACAATAAACAGTAAAATACAATACATTAACTATATAAACTATGGGGAGAGAAAAACTTTATTCAAAAATGTTATGCCTTGTTAGACAAATTTTTTTTAAATTATTATAATGTATAGGCATATTATAGTAAATTTATAATATATAATTGTAATACATGATACTATATCATGTATGATATATTTTTTTTCTCCGATTATTTATCTATATGTCTAATTATAATTTTTTTCCTTAATCCAATACATCTTTCATTTTTTTCTCTGTTTAACAAACATAAAATACAATTAAAGTATAAAATATGAATCATAAAAATATAAGAAAACAGTACACGCACATAAAAATCTATGTTTTTTTAACTACTATTTAATTAAATCCTAAAAAAAAAAAATCAACAATTATCTACAAGGATATAACAGTATGCAGACATATAAATATAAAAATAAAAAGAGGTAAATATCTAAAAATAATAATATATACAATATGTAATAGATAAAAATAATTGATAATATATATTTAACAATTAATAAATAGATATAAAAAATAATGAATATACATAAAAAGTATTATATATTCAAATAAATAATATATTCTGTAAATGTACGATTTCCTTCTTCTGGGTGACCCATATCTTCATTTGATTCGAAGCATATGATGGTGGATTAAGCCCAGAGAGTCAAGAATTATATTTTCTGTCATCTTTACTACGTCCTGGGCTCTGTTTCATAATAAAGTACAAACTAATACTATTAGACTTGTCGATTTATCTTAATTCAAACTTGTACAATACTAACTTGTACTTTAGTGCTTTTTAACTCCTGTAATATCACTAATAGCCATCTGTATCATGAAAAAAATAATATTAGTATTATTTATTATGAGACTAGTTTCTACACTGTTATTATGAACTAATACTATTAGCTTTCATTATGATACAGGGCCCTGGATATCGACCGCGAGTTCCTCTATGAAGCATCTAGGTGCTGGGTATATAATTCAGCGAGCTCCGAACCAGAGGCCTCTCACGTTAAAGTTTCTTTCTCCGAAGCCCTCACGGGAGTTTTTCGTAAGGATGAGTAAATAACTTATTTATTCCCTCAGGATTATATTTATAACTTCAATAAGCTCAATAGGTTCCATAACTAAAATAAACAGAAAATTAATAAAATTTTTGGATAAGTTCAGAAAATTGTCTTAAATATGTTTGTCACCTCGATTTTTTTAAAATGTATTTATAAAAACAAATTTTTTTACAGTATAGTATTGCTTGAAAACTGTGCACAGACATTCCCCATTTTTCTTTGCCCACCTTAAGTCGTTTCGGAGTTATAAAAAAAAAATCAAAAGAAGAGATGGTTATATATGTATATTGCTTATATACACTCTTGTGACATAGTGCCTACAAGCCGAAACCCATTATATACAGGCTGCACAAATGTTTGACAGTACCCACAGCTATGTTCTATGTCGTCAGCAAGTTTACACCAGGCCCATCGATCATGCATAAAATAGGGGTCATATATTTTTTGCATACCGGAAAAATATCGTTATAGATCATATCACAATGTCGTTATAATATTGAACAATATTACTGTTTCTTCTTTAGGCAAACTAATTTGAAATTATTGAAATAAAAATAGGTTTTGTTGATTAGTGTTTTCAAATTCATCAGTTGTTAATATTATTTGTAGGTGGGAATAGATTTCATAAACAAGAATAAATAATAGAAACTCAGGAAATAACTAAAATAAACAGAAATAAATAAAAGTTTTTGAGTAGTCCTGAAAAGTTAATCAAATATGTTTTTGACATATATTTTGTTTCTTTGGAAGTATATAAGAAAAAAAAATCGGTTTTCTTTTTTTAGGCAGCACCTGTTTTATTTAAGTCATTTGGGAGTTATGTCGTTCAATAATTTATGCCAGGAACAGTTTAAAAAAAAACTAATTCTGTATAAAATAGTGAATAAAACAATATATGGTTTTCAAATTATAAGCTAATAAGAAAATGAAAATATTAATTTTTAAATGAGATAAACTGAAGAAAAGAAAAAAGAAATATATCAATGTATCCTTAAAATAATTTGAACAAGGGATTTGGCTTGGAATGATGTTTCTTAATATTATATGATTAAGAAGAGGATGACGATTTTGAGGAGGATTTTAAAATCTTCTGACATTTTGATAGCACTTGTCTAAATCATAATTCTTAATAGATACAAAAATATTACAAAATCTAGTAAAAAAATAATAAAATAAAATAAATCTACAGAGATTTGTACTCGATTGTCCCCTCTGAGGCGAGATGAAAGTTTATTAGTGATTACGAAGGATGAACTTATTTCACCGCAATTTTTGGATAAACGCGTGTTTTCCTGTAGTTTTCTATTAAAATGACACAAAAAATAGATCAAAATATGATAAAATTATCAAGATACATGATAAATAAATCAGCCAGTTTTACTTTGAAAGAGAACTTGTGAAGTGTATTCACAACGGACTATACACATGTCTAATCCGTGGAGCAATATGTAGAATTAAGGAAGAAAGGGACGCGAGTATGGTTCAATAATACAGGGAAACTTGATAAGATGATAAAGAAATCCGAAAACTGAGAAAAGAAATTTACAAGAACTCATTTCGTATTGAAGCGTCAAATAGTAAAGATCTCTGCAGTAAGAAGATAGTGTTGTTATTACGCAATTTACCATCAGTAATTTCCAAAACATTTCTTTCATTCTATAATCATTATTTTTTTTTTATTAAAAAAAAGCAAAACGACCAAACTCTAGTGAGTCTTGTGATATAAGCAGTAATAAAGACAATTAGATAAGAAATTTTTTATTGTAAAACATGCACAAATCAGCCTGCTATGCTAATTGGGAATTGCTTTAGAATTTACCATACTGTAAAAAATTATAAGAACAATTTTTTGTTAATATGTGTTCTTCAATGTCCACAAATTCATATAAACCAAATTGCATTATAATGTCTTACTTGGTTCTAACGTTGTACTATATACCCTTCCAATCTTCAAATCCCGTGTCTTTGACTACCTTCTGTCCATCCAATTCCGGAAGAATAACAATTGGAAGTTTCAAATAA
>NW_027114844.1:19981-21076 GCF_000696795.3 Halyomorpha halys
TATATATAGCAGAAATTGTATCTTTTCATTTATTATTTTCAGTTTAATTGTATTTGATTTTTTATCATTTTTTCTTTTTATTTATTATAAAAAGGGTTAGTCATCTTATGTTTTATGGAATGACATATGGTTTTATTTTTATTTTATATATTCAGTTAATTATTGTTGTTCATTTTTATTTTTTCAAATTCCTTATTTTATGACATTTTTTAATTTCATATTGTATTTTACTCAAAGTCTCTAAAGCCTGATTTTGACGCCTGTATATTATTCTAAGGAATCAATCCCAGGATAAATAATGTTATTATTACTATTATTATTATATAATATCACGATTCCAGGGTAGGTAGGTAACGTCGGAACGGTTCCGAGTGCAAAGGGTAAAAATGGGATTAAGGCAATGATCATAAAATGTGATATACTTTGCAGGGAATCCTATATATTTATCACCCGTTAGATCTTATACTTACCTCATTTCTATTTAAAATATTTCAGCCTTAGGGTTGAAATCGGTTTTTGAAGACATCATACTGGACAATCTTGACTAAATATGAAAGGAGTAAAGTTTACTCAACGTTTCCATTATTGTTAAGTCATTTTAGGCTTTCCTTCTATGGTTAATTAAGCGACAGAACTAACCAAGTTATCAAGAAGGCTGTTGGCTAGGAAGAGACAGTGACTTGAACGGTAGTGTAAGTGACGAGGCGGAGGTTGGAGTGTGTCAGTGGGGTCGGCGAACCAACATCACTAACACACTTACTCCCACACGGGCCCCTCCCACTCCCGCCCAGTTCTCTGCTACGGAGTACCCAGCTCTGGCCAAGGTACAGTGGTAATCTAGTATTCCGGTCTTCATTGAGAATATCGTTAAAGAATATAAAACTTTATTTATTTTATTATTTATTTATTGTAATTTACAACTGTACAAAATAATACATTAAGTAAATATGTTGTATGTTTCATATACACTTGAAAGTCTTGGGAAGGAACCACCTATTGGTGGTACTTCAAACATTAATTTAAACTAGAAGGTCCCGTGGCCATCTTCTTTTCAGACGCCTCGGAGGATTATCAGGGATTGTTAAGGATGAAAGA
>NW_027114844.1:21891-27657 GCF_000696795.3 Halyomorpha halys
TAAGGAAATATGTTGGGGGTAGGAATTGACGAAGTTTATAGAGCAGACCTGGATGCCAGATATAAAACTTAACTCTGCAATAAAAGCTATAAAACGAAGCATGTCTAAAATTGGTATTTTCTCACCAATTAAAGATTGTTGACTAAAGTAATTACAAAGTTGTAAAAAAAATTCTAACATTATAGTTCAAGGGCCCAAGAGAAGAAAAAGTCAGCTAATTTACCCTTGGTTTTTATCACTAAAATGGAAAATAATTACAAGTCTAAATAGATGAGTCTGAAAAGTGTAATAATGGGTAATAAAAAATGGTGGTAGTTTCGAAATGTTAAAAAAAAAAAAATCATTCGTATCTCAATATCGTTAAAACTACTTACAACACAAGAAAACCTAATAGAATATCATTTAAAGTATAGTAAATTTACTTTAAAATAAACCCTAACAGAGTCTATTTCATAAAACTATAACTAACATTTCCTAAAAATGTACTGAAATATCGGTAGTTAGTTAATTTATTTCGAGAAATATATATCTCAGGAACCATAAGACGCACAGATGTCTATTAGCACTCAAATTAAAGCTAGTTTAGTGTGCTATGAAGAATTTATGACGTTTATCTTCGTTGGAGACGATTTCATGATATTTTCCAAAATAAATTCTCAAAATTTTAATTTTTTTGTCGGTCCCATCCTCTACACAATCTATACAGCAGATATCCCAAACAATCCTAACACTATCCTCACCACGTATGCCGATGACACATGTGTGCTCACTGTTAATAATAATCCTTTAATTGCATCCCAAACTCTCCAGTCCCATATCACAGCCTCGAAGAATGGTGTCGTCATTGGAGGATTAAAATAAATTCCAACAAATCCCATCAAATTATCTTTACCCTACGTCGTAAAACTACTGAATGCCCTACAGTATACTTCAATAATGTTGCCCTTACCCCTGTTGAACAGATCCGCTACCTTGGACTACATCTGGACAAACGGCTAACCATTGGAATCCTCACACAAGACTGAAAAGACAGGAACTTACTAGACAAACGGTCCAAACTTCCAATTCATTAAAAAAGACTGATTTACATGACAATTATAAGGCCTATCTGGACATACGGCGTTGAGCTCTGGGGCTCCACTAAATCTTCGAATTCCTCTCGTATCCAATCCTTACAATCCAAAATTCTTCGTAAAATCCAAAATGCTTCCTACTTTGTCACAAATAAAATCATTCACAAAGACCTTAATGTTCCATTTGTAACCGATCTAGGTAAACGATCAACCCATTACAAGCTCCCTAACCACTCAAACCCAATAATTTCTAATCTTGGTTCCTCTTTTATTCCGGACAATCCTCCGAGGCGTCTGAAAAGAAGATGGCCTCGAGACCTTATATTGTAAAAATGTCTTTAGAGTGCTGCCATTGGGTTGTTTCTCTACATGCTTGTACCATATCATTATGATTTCCTCAAATTTACTTGATGTATTTATGTACAGTTGTAAATATCAATTAATAAATTTAAAAAAAAAAACATGGTAAAAGATTGAAATATTTCTCCATTTAACATGGGTTTTTCCATTTAACATGTTAAACTAAAGATCATGAATACCCCCTCTATAATTTAGATCAATTTCAGACCCAATTCTGCTAACATTTCAAAAGTAGTTATTTCCATTTTAACGTATTTATTAATGGAAGTAGGATATCTTCCTCTCCACAATCATCAGCCATCTGGTTCTTCCATTTCCTAACCTTTCTCATCTGTTTCCAGCTGCCCACTTCCAGAAGTCCATTTGAGGAGCGAACAGTAAAATGGCGTAGTCATCCTAATTTTATTATCAGTCTATGCTGTCTCATCGAATCATTATTAAACCATGATTTAACATCATGATGAATTATATGATATCTAAGAAACAATTTTAGCAGGAAACGTTCCATACAGAATCGTTGTATATTTATTCTTATTTTTTCAAAATAAATATGATATTTTTTTTCTAAGGAATTTTCAGAATTAGTGATCGTCAAAAGCTATTCATGATAAGTTTGTAGCAGCCAAAATTATTTACGGACCGAGGCAGTACCCCTACATGACACTCTGTAGCAGTCAAGCCAGTGGATGCCAGTTCGATTCGAACATTCTAGTACTATTTTATTTCATGAAGGGATTGTAGTATAAATTTTGAGCTTTTCACTCCAAAGTGAAATTTAAGCATTTTTTAAGTATCGAGTATGATTCGCCCTTTCTACCTAATTATAGGAAGTTAAAAATATGCTTGTTCATAATATAAGATTTATTAAACTTTAAATTTACACCTTAGAAGTTTTATATTAGAAGCCCATATTACATTTGAAAAAAGAAAATCTGTACTACTTACGAAGTACTGATACCTGATTACACGGTGTGCAAGGTGATTTGATTATGATTACGCCAAACCAATGAAGTGTTCCTTCATACTGTATGTACGGGGGAAATTAATAAATAAATAAACTAGAAAGATAATAATAATATAATTAATAATAAAGAAATATTATAGCTGTGAAAATAAGTAGCAACATTAGGGGTATTCATGATCTTTGGTTTAACATATTAAATGGAAAAACTCATGTTAAATCGAAAAAAATTGCCTTCTTTTGCCGTGGTAAAACGAAATAACATTTAACATGGCTGAGAGTCTGTTACTTGGTCTGTTAAATGGAGAATGACGTCACACAATAGCTCACCAGTTGAGATCGCCGCCATTTTTGTTGTGAAAGCTCAGTTCTTTCGTGTGTTTGTGGTATTCATATCCCTGTTATTAAACCAGAATGGATAATTTAATGATACTTTTGAGGAAAAAAAACAATCTAATTTCATTCTACTATCTGAAAATTTGATAACGCTCGCCAGATAAAAATCTCACTATATGAACCATGTAATTATTCTTAGGGGACATATGTCCCAGAATAAAGTTATTTTTTCATTTCATTTCATAAGCTAAACTTTCACACAAATTCCACTTTTCACTCACTCTAGGCATGTTGTAATTAATTACTTAAATCAAAACTGAAGTAAACAATAACATGAGGGTCTGGAAGGAAGGTTATAAACATAAAGGCTTATACAACAAGTTGCTGAGAAAATCCGCTAGGTGCTCTTATGCATTTAACGTTTAACATGACTTCAAATAGGGCTGCTCACAATCTTATAGTTATAACATTTTACATGGGAAAACATTTAACATTTAACACAACATCATGAATACCCCTATTATAAGAATCGCATAATAGCAAAATAGCTGAAACCAAGATTTTAAACAAACTCGCGTTCATACCTATTTATAAAATTACATAAAAGAATTTTTTATTTTTCATGAAATAATATAGCTTCATTTATATTAAATTTAATGAAAATTTGTTGCTTTATCGTATTAATAAATAAATAAATAAATGAGTACCGCTATAATCCATCAGGAGTCAGTGCTGCACTACATTGTAAGGAAATACTATTACTAGACCAACGGTTGTGCAAGGAGGTGATATGGTCAGAATCACGCTGGACCGCCAGATTTTTACCCAACTAAGGTTACCCATTTAAGGAGGCTGGGTGGACCTCGCAGAGTCACCCCAACCCTACAACGAAACAGAAAATGGTTACCTTTCACAGCCTGATTCGAATACGGGTCCTTCGAATTATAGTACAAGAGCCAGGAAGAAAAAAAGGCAGTTATCTCACCACAATTTTTTATTACTTTAATGAAAACTAGGTATAATTACTAGTCAAAATTGATGAGTCTGCCAAGTATAGTAAGGAATAAAAAATGGTGGCTGTTTCAAAACCTTAAAAAAAATTTAATTTTTCATTCGGAGCTCTATATCTTAAAAACTACCAACAACACTAGAAAATCTAAGAGAATATTATTTAAAGAGTAAATTTGCTGAAATATTAGCTCTAAAAGAGCTATTTAAGTCCAATAGTTCTCGAGATAAAGCTTTTTAAAAAGCAAAATTTCTTAAAAATCTACTGAAAGATTAGTATAGTTAGTTAATTTATTTTGGGAAATCTATATCTTAGGAACTATGTGACGTACAGATGTCTATTAGCACTCAAATTAAAGCTAGTTTATTGGACTAGAATGTTTATGACCTATACCATCGTAGGAACAGTAGTTTTCATGATATTTGCTAAAATAAATTGATTTATAGTTGTTCGGACAATAAGTTTGATTTATGAAAAACTTCATTTCAGAAACCATTGGAAGAAAGCATATCTCTAGATCCATAAGACGCACATATGTCTGCCAACACTCAAAATAAAGGAAATTTAACTTACTATAAAGTAGGTTAAGACACTTATCTTCGTAGGGGTAGTAGTAGTAGTTTTTATGATATTCACATATGAATATAAATTTGGCAAATCAAAATTTGTCCGAACAACTATAAATCAATTTATTTTAGCGAATTTCATGTAAACTATTACTCCAACGAAGATAAACATCATAAACTACTTTATAGCTCATTAAACTAGCTTTAATTTGAGTGTTATTAGACATCTGTATATCAAATGGTTTTTGAGATATAAATTTTTCAAAATAAATTCACTAACTACTGATCTTTCAGTACGTCCCATACAACCTTTTTATGAGATGTTGCTTTTTAAAAATCTATATCTCGGAAACTATTTAACGTAAATAACTCTATTAGGGCTCATACAGAAAATTTACTCTTCTTTACATGACGTTCTCTTAGGTTTTCTTGTGTTGTTCCTACTTTTTAAGATATATAGCTTCGATGAAAAATTAGTTTTTTTTATCCCTTTGAAACAGCCGCCATTTTTTATTCCCTCTAACTATACTTGGCAGACTTATCAATTTTGACTATTACTTATACATAGATTTCAATTAAGTAATCAAAAATTAGGGTGAGGGAACTGCATTTTTTCTCCTCTTGGGCTCTTGTTATTATTAGTAGCACAGTGCCTTTACTCACTAAGCTACTCCGCTCCCTCTTATTTACAAATATATTAACCAATCAAATTAAATTAAAACTGTTGACTACTTGATTTGTACGTTTCCTTCACGGGATTTTATGAAGAGTAAAAGTGGCCTTACCCCTCCTCCTTAAATGTTTCATTGGATCCTTCTTCTACTAAGTTATTCAATCCTCCCGTCCATCGTACATCTCTGATCTTCAGTTTACATCCTCAGCGCATTCCCGCAAACTCACGGCCTTCAGACTTATATGTTACTACCCATCGAACCGCAGCCTAATTCGTTGCTCTTCCCTATGGAATTCTATTTCCTCCTTCATTCGTTGCTCTAATACCCTTCCACCTTTCTAATCCCGTATCTTTAATCACCTACTGTACGTCCAATACCTGAAGAATCATCTTTTTCAACTACTCCAAACAAAATTGTAAGTTGATAGAAAGATACATGCAACGTAATATAAATATTAAAGGAATATGGTCCGGGTGCGGTCAAGAAAAACTCAAATAGTAGAAATATACTAATTTAATGAGCCAACGTTTCGCCCCACGTTGCAGGGCTTCTTCAGGGCTATTTTGACGGCAGTCAAAACTAAAAAAAAAAATTAAAAAAAAAAAAACATCCAATAATATAAATATTATTGGATGTTTTCAACAAAAAATGAAAATGAAAATATAAATTAGTTGATTACTAACTATGGACTAGACAGTAGTAAAAGTATATTTTCATTCCATTATTGTGTATATTTCCAATTTTTAGTCTATTATTTATTTTATTTTATATATTTGTATTTATTTAT
>NW_027114844.1:28055-32461 GCF_000696795.3 Halyomorpha halys
GAACAAATAGTTTTAAACTATTTTTTCTTTTTTTGTCAAAAACCCTGGCCATCTTCTTATTTTTATTTTTAGTTTATTTAATTTTTTTTTCATTTATATTATTAGAAGTTAGTTACCCTATGGTTTATGAAATGATTTATGTTTTTGTCTGTTCTGTTTTCTTTTTTTAATTCACATATTAAATTAAATATTGTTGTTTATTTATTTATTTGTCTTCTCCAGTTTAATATTTTAGTTATATTTTATGATGTCCAACGAGTTCGTTTTTATTTTTAAAATTTTGTATTATACGCTAAAGCACCAATGACCTCTTGTCGATGCCTGTAATATTATTCTAAAGAGACTAGTCCAAGAATAATTAAGGAGTATAATTATTATTATCATTTTGCCAAAATTTGAACTTGGTTTTGATAAATGTCATTGGTTTTCGAGGCAACAAAACTCGTAATAACCTTTAACGTTCTTCTTTTTTTATACGTGCTTTCAAAAAATGCCTAATTGACCGAAAAAGGATTAAGATGAAGATTTAATACCAGCAATGAATTAGTGTACAGAGAATTTACAATATGTAAAGAAAACCATATGTATATAAATATATTATTGTACTAGGATAAAAAAAAAAAATCAAAAGAAGAAATGGTTATATATGTATATTGTGACATAGTGCCTACAAGCCGAAACCCATTATATACAGGCTGCACAAATGTTTGACAGTACCCACAGCAATGTTCTATGTCGTCAGCAAGTTTACACCAGGCCAATCGATCATGCATAAAATAGGGGCCCTATATTTTTTGCAGACCGAAAAAATATCGTTATAGATCATATCACAATATCGTTATAGATCATATCACAATATCGTTATAGATCATATCACAATATCGTTATAATATTGAACAATATTACTGTTTCATCTTTAGGCAAACTAATTTGAAATTATTGAAACAAAAATAGGTTTTGTTGATTAGTGTTTTCAAATTCATCAGTTGTTAATATTACTTGTAGGTGGGAATAGATTGCATAAACAGGAATAAATAATAGAAACTCAGGGAATAACTAAAATAAACAGAAATAAATAAAAGTTTTTGAGTCCTGATAATTTAATCAAATATGTTTGTGACATCAATTTTCTTTCTTTGGAAGTATTTAAGAAAAAAAAAAAGCAAAATCGATATTTTTTTAAAATTTACTTGTACATTCAGGCAGCCCCTGTTTTATTTAAGTCATTTGGGAGTTATGTCGTTAATTTATTTATGCTAGAAACCGTTTAAAATCACTTTAAAAAAACTAGTTTTGTATAAAACAGTAAATAGAACAATACATTGTTTTCAAATTATAAGCAAATAAGAAAAAAATATTAAGTTTTTAAAAATTGTTGAGGTGAATAAACTTCCAAATAGAATATAACCTATTCATGATATTCTTGCACAAGGTTGCGGGACTATTATCCTTCACTCATACAGCTTTACAATCCACATGTTTGTTATATTTTCGATTTCGATATTGAAATCATATTATCTTTATAATAATATTTTAAAATTGTTAACAAATTTTCGAACGAAAAAATTATTACGTGTATTATTTCATGCTGAAATTGAAGAAGAAAAAAATACTTTTTTTTCCA
Source organism: Halyomorpha halys (assembly GCF_000696795.3). Classification (NCBI taxonomy): domain Eukaryota; kingdom Metazoa; phylum Arthropoda; class Insecta; order Hemiptera; family Pentatomidae; genus Halyomorpha; species Halyomorpha halys. The sequence continues at coordinate 29,680 of NW_027114844.1, forward strand.
GATTTCTCTAAAAAAGAAAAAAAACAATTAATTAGTGAATGCTTTATTTTGTGAAAAATGAATAAATCGTATTTACTGCCTTTGGTATTTAAAGGTTACCTGTAATGTATACTTATTAGTAATCGTTACAGTCCAAAATCCTTACTTTGTCACAAATCAAGTCATCCATCAGGACCTCAATATTCCATATTTTACCGATTTGGCCAGAACCAGATACCATTCCTTCCATGATTAACTTCTCAACCATCCAAATCCACTTGTTTCTAACCTGGATTTTCCTTCATTATCTAATAATCCTTCTAGGTGTCTTAAAAGAAGATTGCCTCGAGATTTTCTCCTCTAGAAATATTCTTGGAGTTCTATCAGTGGGTAGATTCTCCACATGTTCGTGTCATGTCACTATGTCACCTACAGCAAATTTACTTCTTGTATATATTTGTATACAGTTGTAAATAACAATAAATAAATTATCAAAAAAAAGAAAATATTTATTAGTTGCGAAATGTCCATTCTATATGGTTCTACGAGTAAAGAAAGAATCCGGGGGTGAGGGGCCTCCTAAAAATAAAAAATAAAATAAAAAGTTCTGTTTGGGGGTTTGTTAATGAACATAAAAGTGATAAATAAAAGTTTTAAATTTAAGATATAATTTAATAGAAGAAATTGTAAGTAGGAATCTATTTTTTAAAAAGAAAGACAAAATATTTTATAATGTTATTGTGATATTATTTTAATGATTAATTATTTAAAGATTGGGACAAAGGCAATTAGCCAGCATTAATGAATTTTAAAGAAAGAAAAGAAAAAAAAAGGAGTGAAGACAGAATAAGGTAAGACCAAAGAAATCAGTATGTAAGTGAAGGAAATTTGTTATAAAAGTAATTAAAAGGAGCTGTTTGTAGGAATCCTTGAGAATGACCTGAGAGGTCGAAACGTCGGATGTTAAAAAATAATAAAGTTGAGAGAAAAGGATCAAGATTGTTTTTTAAAAAGAAACTAAACCACTCTCAAACAACTATATTAATAAAAAATAAATCTAAAATAAAAATGTTTCAGTCAAATGAGAATCAGGTTTCATGTTTTTTTTATGAATCATTTTTGAGTAAATGACTAAGAAATATTGGGGCACCAAAACTTACCTATCACACCCCCTTTCGACCCCCACTACCTGCGCCTAGGCCTAAAAGTGATGTGAATGCGAGAGAAGCTCCTGGCTCTTCTGGACTCCTGATGTACTATCCATACTTGAGGGGGTGGAGAAACTCCTCACTTACTAACACCAATGTGTGAAATATTGAATATATGATTATGTGGTTAGATTATATCCTACATTAATCAAGTTCGATACTTTTTGACATTATATTTTTAAATTTACAATATTACTTAAGTGGCTTGTTGTAGGATTTTTTGAATTCGAAGTTTTAACATAATCAATTAAATAATTATATTTATTAATTGTTGGGTATTGTAATCTTTATTCAACTATAAATTGAGTATGAACGTTTAGTAATAGTATTAATTCTGAGACGGAGAAATTGCTGGTACAATCACTTCATTATATGTTCAAATCTTGTAAATAAATACCTGTAATCAATAGTATGAATCCTTGTCTATAGTTGCTTCTACACGATTGCCAAACTAAGGCAAATTTGCCCTGGTTGGGACAGCTGACCAGTTGAAGTGTTTTTTGGGTACAAATTAAAAGGAGGTTTCATTGCATCCACATGTTAGTGTTCAGTTAGTATTGTTTTAAAACCACCAAAAGATAAATATTTGATCTTCGAGTTTTAATGAATTAAAAATTTCTCCAACCTTTAGATTTACTTGTAATAACTAACTCCAGTTTCAAATTGTATATTTTTAAATTCTATAGATTTGGTATAATACTTCGTTTTAAATATTTTTAATTTACTTTCGCAGTTCATTTTTTATTTAACATAAAACTAATATACATTTATGAAGACATTATATATCTTGGTTATTAAATTAACAGGTCTCTGATAAAAAATCAAGAACAAAAGTTGAATTTATGGTTAGATAATACTATTAATATGAATTTTTATCATCTACCATCTACTATACTAATATTTACGTTGCCTTTCATTTCGCCAGTCTTTCATTTTTATAGTGTCAATCGAATGTAATAGTCTAAAAACAACATAGCAGCAAAAAGAACATAAATAAACATAAACTATTTATTGGAAAAGTTTGTCGGGGGGTGCGGTCAGCAAAGAACAACATAAATAAACAAAACCATATTTATTTAGAAATCTAAATCTAATAAAATTAGAATCTAACTAAAAGAAAATTAATTGTCATCTTGACATTAAATAAAATTTTGTCCATTTTAGTCTCAAATCATATTTATTCAATATAAAAGTCCAACGTTTCAGGCCAATTCGGCCATCCTCATGAACAATCTTAATACAATTTTAGAACTAAATCATTTTAAAACATTTCATAAATGCTATTTTGTCCAGATCAATCCAACAAATTACTCTAATTAGTGAATTTTCACATTAAATTAAGAATTAAAAATTAAAATTAATTATCACAGTCACCTTCTTTGTTAAAAATTTATCACTCAAACACTTTTTAAAAACGTAAGTTGACGATAAGTAACTAACCGAATAATTTTCAATAAATTGAAAAATCAATTAATAAAAGTAAAGCTAAACAATGAGATGTAGATAGTTAACCGTAGATTAATAATAGGAGAAGTTTGTCGGGGGGTGCGGTCAGCAAAGAACAACATAAATAAACAAAACCATATTTATTTATT
>NW_027114844.1:32969-34593 GCF_000696795.3 Halyomorpha halys
TTACTTATCGTCAACTTACGTTTTTAAAAAGTGTTTGAGTGATAAATTTTTAACAAAGAAGGTGACTGTGATAATTAATTTTAATTTTTAATTCTTAATTTAATGTGAAAATTCACTAATTAGAGTAATTTGTTGGATTGATCTGGACAAAATAGCATTTATGAAATGTTTTAAAATGATTTAGTTCTAAAATTGTATTAAGATTGTTCATGAGGATGGCCGAATTGGCCTGAAACGTTGGACTTTTATATTGAATAAATATGATTTGAGACTAAAATGGACAAAATTTTATTTAATGTCAAGATGACAATTAATTTTCTTTTAGTTAGATTCTAATTTTAACCAGAAAGACTACTTATAAAAAAAAAAAAAAATTTAAACCAACGAAATATTTATGTATTTTCATATTTTTATATGAATATGAAGGAATATGTTACACTTACATTCAAATTTCAATTTTAATAAAACACTAATAAGCAATCTATTAATAATTTTTAGCTTAAAAATTAGAAAAAATATTTGAACTGTAGTGAGAAACAAGCACCAAGAATTTAGAAAGGAAGGAAAAAATATAATTCTAGTCCTAAGAAGGTTATAAAAAGTTGTTTCGAGCATGTCATTTTTTTTTATATATTCTAACGGACTGTTTTTTGTTTTTTTTTATTAAATTTGAAATAGGAACCTTTCGATTTATTTTCTTAAAAGATCTGAATGACAGACTGACGGGTTATCTTGAAACCAGTCGTAATTTTTTTTAGTCAGAATAGAACATTCTTAACTTTCAAATGTATATTGGTAGTGATTTGTGTTTTCAGGAAGATCATGTATGTACATGATACATAAATTGACGTAAATTATAGTTTTATTTTTAATTTTTTTGCTATGATGAACAACTAAGTTTACAAATAAAACATCGCAAGTATCAGTATTCATACATTACTTACTTATAAATATTATAAATAATATGTTTTAATAAGGGAATAGGTCACAATAATATTTTAAAAAGTATCAACGTATCAAACAAAGAAATAAACTTAAAAACGAATACTATTGATTTAATTTTTGGTATGTTAGTAACTGTTTGCTTTAAATATTTACACTTTTTTTTTTCATCATAACCCCTATTTCTGGATTTCATTTAAGGTTTTTATCATGAATATATATTCTGGTCCTGCACTGCTTCCTTCTTCTGTAGTGGCCTACATTTTAAGGAGTTTTTGACTTGTATTTTTGTTGTAGTGGGCGTTCTTCAAATTTTATAATGTGCTGGGCCACACATTAGTTTTGAATTTTAAACTAGATGATTTTTATCTGTTACCTGTAGCCGTTGAGTAACTCTATGCGTTCGGGAGCCATCCCTTAATTGGGTAAAAATCTGGCGGTCGAGCGTGATTCTGACCAAATCACCTCCTTGCATAACCGTTGGTCTAGTAACTGTGTACTTCCTTACAAATTACTGCCTTACCCTCTATGGGTTGTAGCGTTGCAAATTTAATTTATACATATTTGTTGTAGTATTTTAAATTTCTTAATGATAAATCATTTATTTGTTTTTTGTTCTTTCATATAGAACGGCTTTAATAAATGTAATTATATTAAGTCAATCACTAATTATGTATGTATA
>NW_027114844.1:34668-43691 GCF_000696795.3 Halyomorpha halys
AATATACATACTAAAAGATTATACCTTGTTTAACCTTGATGATATTATCAGTAAGAAACAAACTACTCAATGGAGGTATTAGGCTAGAACTTCAAAGACTTTTTTTTGTCTTTTTTGATTAAATTTAAGTTGAACTAATTACAAATAAAAATAATTTCCTCCAAAGCTATCAATAACATTACAAAGAACTGAAAATAATTAAGTTGAACTGAAAATAAATGATGACATGGATAAAAATATAAACAAATTAAATAAAAATAAAACATAAATATAGCAAATTTAAAACAAGTGAATTGAACTTTTATACTAAAAACTGAAGATCAAGTTTTAGTTTTATTTTTTCTATATTAATGGTCGTATATTATTATAACCATTTGTAAGTACAAATTATGACCATATTTTATATTTAATAATTCATAAATTTAAATTTCTGAATTTAAAGAAGATTAGGTAAACTGGGATAATCAAATATTATAAATAAAAAATATGGCATTTATAAATAATTAAAAATGTATTTTTTTATAAGTCAGAAATATATATATGTGTATATGAAGTATCCTAAAACACGAAAGTTGAGAGCTATACGTTTCTGAAATGATGATTTAAGTTTTTTTAACAACTTTTAATTATTAAAATCGTATAGTTTTTTGATTCGTCGGCGTATCATAACCTTTAGCGTAAACAAACTTTTCTTATCTATCACTTTATGATTTTTCTTAGTCCTTATTCTTATTAATTATTTAATTTGCGATTGATAGATATGGATAAGAAAACCAGTTAGTGGGTCAAACGATTAATCTCATGTTTAAGTTTCATTTTTCTAAAAATCGATTAATATTATAATTATTTGTATATGTAAATGAAGAACATATTTTACAAAAATAAATGATTGACATTAAACAAAATAAAATGAACTGAGAACATAGATTTTTTTAAAAGATAATTTGTAAACAGTTGCGTAATATGTGGTAATATGACATTGCGCAAGAGATACATATCCGTTCAATATTATATATTGTATATATATATATTAATATTGTTAAATAATATTAGCTATTAGTATTATAGCTATAGTATTAGTTAGCATTAGGTATATACGACATTGGCAACAGCTGAGATTTCTGTCCTTGCTCCACGTGTTTTGACCTCAGAGCCGAAGTAGGCCAATGCTCCCCCCACCCTGGCCCCCCCGACTGCATAACATAATGGCCAGGGAAAGAAGTGAGATAAGCGATTCCAAATCGTCACTTGATGGCATCTTCCTCATCCTTATTTCGTACCGGAGCGAATGTTTTTTGAAAATTTCTTAAGTATTATTTGATGAAAATAAAATAGCAGTATTTTTTTTATTCAAAGACGAAGATGAATTCAAAGCGTTTTGCAAATTTTAAAATTCTCGTTACAGATACGATAATTTTTAAGCGAATTAGAACGTAATTATTAGTTTGAAACATGAGGAGTTTTGTATAAAATTAATATATTTACTTATTAATAGTGAGGATTTTCTTGACAAATTAAAAACCCAAAAATATTTCAATCGATTAAAAAATTTGAATTTCATCCTTTGGTAAGATTTTATTATTAACTTTACAAATGTGAATATATTGGCTTTCAATAGAAAACTATTCATTTTTAAAACAAAATAAAATATATATTTTAGAATAATTTTACAACCCATCACATTAATAAATTAATTTACAATTAGACATGAAACATTTATAAAACAACACTTCTCCTCACTTGCTATAGAATTCTATTCTTTTTTAATTTTCAATTATTGTTTAAAAAACTTTACTAAAAATAATTTTTATGTAAACAGAAATGTTTAAAACTCATGTAAAAACCTTCTTTAGATTTATACTTTCGTAAAATTTTAATAACTAAACCAAAGGTAAAAAGAAATGAACTTTCTTATTAAATATTTGTTTGATATTATTTCTATTTAGGGGAGCGAGGGTAGCCGCGGGGTAAGGCCCGTGGGTTCTGGAGCCCTCATGGGTCCACCAAGCCTGCTAAATTGGGTACCCTTTAATGGGGTGAAAATCTGGCGGTTGAGCGTTATTCAAACCAAATCACCTCCTTGCACAACCGTTGGTCTAGTAACAGTACTCCCTTACAAAGTACAAAACCCCTGGCCCTTCATGGGTTGTAGCGGTACAGATTTAATTTAATTATTTCGATTAATATTTTCAATGTTATTTTATATTGATGTAAATTATAATATTATAATAAAATAAAATATTGGACACATGTTATAAATATTATTTTTTAAATTTCTTCAACATTTTCCATTATATATCGATTTTAAATTATCTTCAACATTTTCTCATAAACAAATATCTTTAGAGAAAAATTAATTTAATCCAGAGATATAATTACAGCACATTGTGTTTTATATTATTTATAATAGAGTAGTATATTCTTTTTATTTCAAATTTTGACGTTGGTGCAATGTTCCTTCAAATAGAACTATTTTTTATGGTTTGTTTTTTTACATAATTATTCGTCTTAATATGTTATAGTCAGGGGAAATTTTAAATCTCAAATAATTTTATTAATCTCATCTTTTAAATTTAAAATCCCACTTTTTTATTCTATTTTCAATTACTTTTATTACACCTGTCGTTATAAAAAAAAAATATTGCTGCATCATAAAACAGAAAAATAACGGAATGATTTAAAGCACGTGATGTAATAAATAATATTAGAAATAAATTCGAAATGAAGAAAAGAAAATTTATAGTTATATTTAAAAATAATAGTAATGGTAAAACAAAAAGAAATTATGATAATAGATGTTAAAAAAATAAACTTTGTTAATTAATAAAATGTTTTTTATTAAAGTGTTAATAAAATATTTCATGTAAATTATCACCACGTTCTTATTTAAACCTTATTGGTTACTAACCATCACGTACTTAGATAAAAAATTTGGTTTTTAATATCTAAATCATCTAAAGTACGGCTCATTCAAGAAGCATAAACAACAAAAATGTTTCTATAACAAATAATGATATTTTATAAATTTTATAATTTACTACTACCAATGAATAAGTATGAAAGAGAATAGAATAGACAATGAATTTAATTCTGGAACAGAATCCCTTAAGAATAACAGAAATGTATTTAAAAGAATAACTTTTAAACAAGAAACTACAATAATAAAAATAATATAATATAAGTAATTGATTGATCGATTTTTCAAAATATGAAGGAGGTAGTCGGGGGGTGCGACCAAAGACAACAAAAAAGATAGTTAAAAACTATAAAATTGCCAACGTTTCGCCCCACTTTGTATAGCTTCATCAGAACTGTAGAAAGATATCGAAACAATTAACAGTCACTGTTTCGATATCTTGATATGTTCTCAACAGCTAATGTGCACTTTATTTTGGAAAAAAACAATATTCAAATCTTTACCTAGACTATGCAATAAGAACAGTACATGTACTTGAAAAGTATTTATTGGACTATTCCAGATCGCAACACCAGAGGTTTATTTTATTAAAGAAAAACTACTCAATAGACCATAAATGTAAATCTTTCATATGATTATATAATGAGTAGCAGGGAAGATCTCTTCCTAATTAAATTTCTTTATTTTAATGTATCATAAACAACATGTCATGACCACCACCTCATCATTAGGTACTCTTGATTTCATAATATCCATAAAACAATACAATTAATCAACAACAATTTTTTTTATTTGAAACAATTACCTCAACATAATTATATCCACACATTTCATAATTAATTTAGTCTTAGGTAGAGTAGTCTCAATAATCATTATTGCTGCCTTTTTATATTTAAACAAATTAAAAAATAAAATTTAATTTACAAAAACACAGATATGCGTCTTTTCATTCCAAACTCCTTACCCATCCTAACCCATTAATTCTTAATCTCTCATCCTTAACAATCCCTAAAAAACCTCGGAGGAGTCTGAAAAGAAGATAGCCACGGGACCTTCTAATTTAAATTAATGCCTGAAGTACCACCAATAGGTGGTTCCTTCTCAAGATTTTCAAGTGTAAATAAAACATACAACATATTTACTTATTGTATTTATTATTTGTACAGTTGTAAATCACATTAAATAAATATTAAAAATATTACAAAACGAAGGAGAAATCTAAAAACATATTAACAAGACTTGAATTATGTTTATCCTTACAATATTGCTACAATATATATTACAGCTATGCTATCTCCTACCTCTATTCCTTAAAAAGATCAAAACTCAATTAAAAAATATTTTTAAAACATATTTACATTACTTAATTAATTTATAAAAATGTATACTATATGATTCTATACTTATGTTTGATTAATTACACATATAGATAACTTATAATATCTGTGTAATGAGCATTTGAATGTATAGTGTCAGTTCTAAAATTAATTGATTTTATACAATAATATTATTATAAATTAATTGATCTAATATAATTAGATACTGGTTGGTAGTTGTTTTAAATAAAAACAATTGTTGTTGATTAATTGTATTGTTGTATGTATATTATGAATTGTTAATATTTGTATTGTAGAATACCCGATGATTGGGTGATGGCCCCGAAACGTATTTAATGATTTATCAAAATAGAGAAATTTAGTAAGGAAGAGTTTTTCGCTATAACTCATTATAAAATGTTTTACTCTTTTTATTTAGTTTTTTTATCCAGAAATAAAAAGTTTACCAATTAAAAGTTTCGGCTTTTGTTTGTATAATCCAATCAAAATTACCTTTTTTGGAAAAGGCAGTATGTTTTCAACAGCTAAGGCACTTTTAGTGTTAAAAAATAGTTTAAATTTTTATCTAAACTATACAATAGTCCTTGAAAGGTAGTTTTCAAACTATTCCAACACTGGAGGTTAATTTTATTATTCAAAAAAAAAAAAAATTACTAAAGCAATATAAATCATTAAAAAATATTAATAATTCATCCACATCATATAGATATTATAAATCATTTTGAATTACAAATTACTCATATTAAACATCAGTCAGAATTATGTCGTACAAATTTTAATATAGTAGTTCATCTTTCTAAGGAATATTGATAGGAGATAATTATCATAGTTGTAATCTATTTCTTATCATTATCATAAGGATAACCTTAATTCAAGTCTTGTTAATACAATTTTTTAGATTTCTCCTTAGTTTTTATATATGAAATTTTATTTATTAATTTATTTAAAACCAAACTAGAAGCCATGTCATAAACAATATTGATTATTGTGATTACTATACCAAAGACATTTACAGGTTTAATTATGAAATATTAGGATATAATTATGTTAAGGTAATTGTTTAAATAAAAAAAATGTTGTTGATTAATTGTATTGTTGTATGCATATTATTAATTATGATAATTTGTATTATAGAGTACCTGATGGGTCTATGGTCCCGAAATGTTGTTTATGATATATTAAAATAAAGAAATTTAATTAGGAAGAGTTTTTGCCTAAAATTCATTGAATAAATGCAAACTCATCGAGTAATAAACCTATAATATTAAGAAAAAAAAATTAAAATTTTCGGTAATTTTTTTTTCAATGGTCAATATTTTGAAAACTAATCCACTCCTAATAGAAAGTGAATCATTTTTTAGAACTAGAATAGACCCTTTATATGGTTTTATATTTGATGTATAGTACAATTTTTAACATTCTGTAAAATATAATTTTTTAAACGAGTATTTTTTTTTTTTTAAAGAAAATTCTTATAAGGCCATTGTACATTTCCAGAAGGATGCAAAAGAGGAATAGGATTGTTAGTGGGGCCCTGACCATGGAAAAAGAAGGAGCGGTGTTAGAGAAGAAAAGGCAGAAGAAGGAAGGAGTTCCGCCAGGCCACGCCGAGTCGTTGAACCCGCGCCCGGGCGAATCCGTCCAACGGGCTCTCCCCTCCATCGCTCCTCTGCGGCTCAGTCAACGGGTTTTTTAAACTTATATATATCCAAATAAAATAAATAAATATATATTTATTATATATTATTATATTTTAATTGCTTCTTATTGGTATTTAGTAATAGCTAAAAATGAATAATATATAAACGTGTCATACTAAAATAATACTAATTATTAACAACAAATCAATTTTTAAATTTCATAATTCATGATTTTACATAAATATATTCTTATATTGATATTTTAACATATTATTTTATATGTAAAACCATAAGGTAAATTATTTTAACGTTATAAACTTATGATTGTCCAAATAAAATAAGTAAATATAAATATATTCTGTGTGTTTATATTCATTTATTATGTATGCAATAAGTCGTAATAACATCTGATAAGTATTCAATAATTGCTAAAAATGAATGAAAAGCACCCTGATGAAACACGTTGCACAAAAATAATTCATATTATTAACAATTAATTATATTTATTATATATGCAAATGATTGTAACAATGCCTGATAAGAATAGTAGCTAAAAATGAATAATTTATAACCAAAAGAAATAGTACTGATTACTTTAATGAAAACTATGTATAATTATTACTTCAAATTGATGAGTCTGGGAAGTATAGTTAAGGGGAATGAAAAATGGCGACAATTTCAAAGCCTAAAAAAAAAAAAATTCATTCTCAGCTCTATATCTTTAAAACAACCAACAACATTGGAAAACCTATGCGGACATCAATAGAAGGTGAGTAAATTTGCTAAAATATATTCATGAGCCCTAATTCGGAGCTCAATATTTTCAAAACTACCAACACTAGTTAACCTAAGGGAACATCATTTAAAGCAGGGTAAATTTGCTAAAATATGAGCCCTTGTAGACATATTTTCGCGAGGTATAGCTTTTTAAATTACTATACTTCATAAAGAATGCACTGAAAAAAGTAGTTAGCGGATTTATTTTGAGAAATTGTAATAATATAGTTTTGATTTCATTTTTTTTTTTTTTAAGGAACTTTATTTAAACTTTGAATACATTAATTTAATTGTATCATTTTTGAGTTTTGCACAAATGAAGTTTTATTCATAACTTGTTATCTTATTTTTTCTCAGAGATTAAGTTTGTATATAAAAATCATAAATGTCTCTGAGAAGAATACTTTCAGCAACTTCGACAGAAGTGAGAACAACTATTAGATGAAATTGAAAGTTATTTATGTTTTGTGGCCGTCCTGTTAGTGTCAGGGTCCTAAATAATGGGTTCGTAAAGTACTGAAGGCTGTCAAAAAATTTGATTTGTCTCCTCGAAAGGAATTTGGTCACAGTCGATAGTTGGAATGTAACGGACCACAGTGTTTGCTCTTTGGAGTAAAATGTGTCTCACTACAAGACTGAGTATATCGCTGTGAAACTGATGGAGTCTCTTGGCCGCTGAAGGTTCTATGTTGGCCAGCATAGGTGCTCCATAAAGCAGGGCAGGCCTCAGCACACTTTTGTAGATCATTAAATTGAGTCATTAGGAGAGGTTAGGAGGTGATAAAGCCTGTAAGACTTGGTCCTGACCCTCTTGATCTTCTTATGGCAGTGGCGAGCTAGCGTCAGGTGTCTGTCAAGGGTGGCTCCCAGATATAATATGCTGCCTGCTGGTCTATTCTGGTACCCTGCTTAATGACCCTATAGACTTCAGGGAGAGGACGCTTGTTCATCTGGGAGAAGAAAATAATCCAGTTGGTCTTCTTGGGATTAATTGTCATATTCAGTCCTTCTAGTTTCTTGTCTATTTCCGTACAAGCCTACCCCGCCTGGAGAGCTACCACTGTATTCATTGGACTACTGTAGATAGCTACATCATAAGCCGTTTTCCAATTTCAGACCCTTTTTAAATATTGCTCGATTAAACTTTCTCAAACGTTTCGAGTAATTATTTCAAAAGAAATATAAGACCGTCTCTTCCTAGGGGTCTTAATGGGGCGGACCCTACCCGGAAAGATTGTCTTTATTTGTATTATGAACTCTTGTGTGATTGTTCCATGGCGTACATCGAAATAAATCGGTATAATTGTCTGTTTGAAAAGTTAATTCAGACTTGGAAATTTATACACGAATTAATTTGATGTTATAGGAATATCTTTTGTGGCCTTCAACATTATTATAAAACATTAACCAATTTTTCACGATTTTCATGGTCTTTTGCACCTCTATTAAACAATTAAATCATTTAAATCATTCAAAGAGCAATGAATGCAAAATATATTTTAATTATCTGGTTCAAGACTTCAATTATAACCAAATATATACATGGAGTCTCAAAAATTCTTTATTAATCCATATACTACGTTCCGGCCAACCCCGCCAATCACTCCTCTATTTATCTTAGACAGTTCGATAACAGTCCTTGGCGCAGGATCGTAAATTAATCGTCCATGCTGTTTTACTACCTCTAATCGTTACTGTCGGCTTCCTGCGAAAGAATATCTCGGGATACTAAAAGGAGGAAACATGACCTTCCAGGATGAAAGATGTATTTCACAAGAAGCCTTTCACAGTTTTTAAGGTCTATACACCAATAAAATGTCGACTAAAAAAAGCCACTTTAGTATATTCATATAGCTATAGAATTAAAATATAACTTTGGCAGCTCCGTTAGTAGAATTATTCTTTGATTTATTTATTTATTTTAATATGTTGACCTCTCTATTTGTGTGTTTTAACGTATTTATTCATTAAATTATTTTACTTTATTAATACTATTGTTTTTTTTTTAAAAAAAAAAACTTATTTATCCATTCAAGTGTTTCCTGTAACAGGTTTTTTATTATATTTTCCTTTGAATCTATGTGTTAGTTTTATTCTCGTAAAATGTATCTATTTGTTTGTTTGTATTTTTTTAAAGTGGTCTACTGCTGTGACTATGAATGATGGTCTGATCTCACATTGCCGTCTAATATTGAATTTGTTTAGCGGGTCACTGAAGAGGATCTAGGAGGGTGTATTCCGGAGAGCGAATTTGTTGATCGGGTGAATTAAAAATTGTGAAATTGGAGGAGCATAAATGATAAAGATAAATAGGAATGAATTGAAACATTTGTATTTGTTGTACAGACCGAA
>NW_027114844.1:44901-52641 GCF_000696795.3 Halyomorpha halys
AAAAAAAAAAAAAAAAAATTGTTATTATGGAAAATATAACCCTAGTAACGGAGCTAGGCTGTTTAAGTTATATTTTATTTCTAAAGCTATTTGAATATATAGTAGCGATCTTTTTTTAGTACGCACTTTATTGATGTGTAGACCTTAAAACTTGTGAATTGGCTCTTGTGAAATACATCTCTCATCCTGGAGAGACATATTTCCTCCCTGTAGTATCCTGAGATAATCTGTCGCAGGAAGCCGACCGTAACGATTAGAGGTAGTAAAACAGCACGGGGGATTAATTTACGATCCTGCGCCAAGGTCTGTTATCGAACTGTCGGCTCCAGATAAATAGAGCGGCGAGTGATGTGACGCCTTCTGGACTGTTCTTCAAGTGTTCGCTGGAACGGAACCTGCGACCTAATGCTGTGACCTGGAGGAACCTGGGGATTGTTTTTGCAAATGTAGCGTGGATTGGTCGAAGAAGCAGAAAAGTCAGAAAGGTTTGTTCTCAAGTTATCCCAGGTCTATAAATCATATGTCGTAAAACATTAATAAAACATAGTGATCATATAACCCCAGTATGAATTTAAACCTGGCGGCTAAGAATACAACAGAAAAAATATTCAAATCCCAGTCCATGGGATACAAAGTCTTTTTTTTTTTTTTTAAATATTTATTTATTGCTATTTACAACTGTACATTATAATACATTAAGTAAATCTGATAATCTAAGTTAAATTGGAGTGTTACGGGCGTGTAGAGAAACTACCAATTGGTAGCACTCTAATGACATTTTACATTAGCTGGTCTCGTGGCCATCTTCTTTTCAGGCGCCTCGGAGGATTGTCAGGAATGGAAGAGGATGCAAGGTTACAAACTAGGGGGTTTGAGTGGTTAGGGAGCTTATAATGGAAGGAGTGATATCTGGTTCGGGCTAGATCGGTTACATAGGGAACATTAAGGTCTTTATGGATGATTTTATTTGTGACAAAGTAAGGAGGATTATACAAAGTCAAGGCAATATATTCCAGTTTTGCTATGGGACAAGTAAATATCCTCTTGTATTATAACAAAGTGAAACAAAGGAGATGTGTTAATAGACGGCCGAGGAGAAGAGGGTTAATAAAAACTTATTAATGCAAACGTTTTGGCCAGAATTTCAAGCCTTCATCAGGGCTAAGCACAAAATTCACGGCAACAACCATAATTAATCAAAGGAATTACCGAATGATCAGAAAATAACTAACATTACAGAAACATAAATAGTGTTAAATGACATGTATAGTATAGTACAATAATAAAATAAAGGCTATATGAGAAAAACAATATTAAAATTAAGTAGAAGAAAAAATAATAAAATACATATGAAAATTAATTGAGTAAATACTTGTACAAAATGTAAATTATTTAAAATTAAGTGATGAAAAAGGTGTGAAATAAAACATATGTGTAGGTAATTAAATATGTAAGTAAAATAAAAGGATTAAATCAATAAAACATTAATAGTATAATATACTATTTATGTTTTAAGGATTATATTATAATCCCAAAGAAATGAAGAAATATGAATATTATAATTTAATAATAATTATTTAAATAAAAATTATGGGAAAAAATTTAATTAATGAATTATGTAAGTAAATTACTAAAATTAAAGAAATAATATATTAATATAAGAGAAAAGGAGTAATTAGTAAATATGATAATATTACCTTATGGTGAACATAACTTAATTATGTAGAGAAGGGGAAGGCTATAAAAAAATATATGAGAAAAATTAATAAAACATAAAGAACGTGGTTTATCCGTCTCTGTATTTTTCTCTTACTCTTGAACTGGAAAATTTGAATGGACTTGACCAAAGTAAAGTTTCTAAAATCCCTATCTCAGAAACAATATCTCATAAAAAAGCTAGATTTACGTTAATTAAAGTAGATTATGATACGTATCTTCGTAAGTGTAGTAGTTTTTAGGATATTCCTATATGAATACGAATTTTGGATATGAAATTTTGCCTAAACAACCAGAAATCAATTTATTTTAGCAAATATCATGAAAATCAATACATCTACGAAGATATGTGTAATAAACTACTTTATAGTACGTAAATTTAGCTATAATTTTAGTGCTGAGATAGTTTCTGAGATATTTTGTTAGTTAGATAGTTTTCATAAATCCAAATATATTGTCCAAGGAACTAAAAATTAACATCCCGTGAATTTATTTTGTCAAATATTATAAATACAACTACTCCTACGAATATAAACGTTATAAACTAGTTTGTAGTACATTTATATATTTAAGTTTTAGTGCTAGCAGGCATCTGTAAATATGGTTCTTGAAATACATTTTTTCGTAAATCAAAGTTTTTTCCAAACAACTGGGAATTAACGTATTATGTATTTATTTTCGCAAGTATTATTATAATTACTACTAATACGAACATAAAAGTCATAAACTACATTATAGTAATTTATTAAACTACCTTTAATATGATTGCGAATAGACATCTATACGTCTAATAACTCCTGAGATTTTACAAAATTTATTAAAAAAATACTAGTTTTGTTATGAAATGTTGCTTTTTAAAAAACTTCATCTCGGGAACAATTGACCGTAAATAGAATCTCATATTGTAGCAAATTTACTCTACTTTAAATGACGTTCTATTATTTGTTCTAGTGATGTTAGAAGTTTTAAAGATATAGAGCTCCGAATGAAAAATTAAATTTTTTTTTTAACGATTTGAAACAACAGCCATTTTTTACTCGCCCTGCCTATACTTGGAAAATTCGTTAATTTTGAATAATAATTATACACTGTTTTCATTATAATTATCAAAAATTGGTGTGGAATAACCGGCTTTTTTTGTACTACACTTTATTCACTAAAAATTGTGTTATCAATATGGAAAAATATTTTTTCTAGTTTCTCCTTATGTTAATTATCAAATCCTTTCATATCCGTTTTTTATTCCTATAAAAAAAGTATGAAATGACTCCTGAAATATAATTTTCCCAAAATTTATGGAAAAAAATATGTTATGAAACGTTGCTTTTTAAAAAAACTGTCGGAAACTATTGAACGTACATAGTTATCATAGTTTATTAAATTTAATTTACTTTAAATGATGTTATATTATTTGTTCTAGAGTTGTTGGTAGTTTTTGATTATAGATCTGAATGAAAAATTACTTTTATTTTAACGTTTTGAAACAGTAGCCATTTTTTATTTCCCCTGCCTATACTTGGAAAATTCGTTAATTTTGAATAATAATTATACATTGTTTTCAATTGGGATAGAATAATTGCCTTTTATTCTCTGGAAATTGTGTTATAAATCTGAAAAAATAATTTTTCTAGTTTCTCCTTATGTTAATTATCAAATCCTTTCATAGTGTATACTTATCCGTTTTTCATTAGTATAAAAAAATATGAAATGACTCCAGAAATATAATTTTTTCAAAATTTATGGAAAAAAACTATTTATTTTCGGTAATTTTGTTATGAAATGGTGCTTTTTAACAAACTGTATCTCGGAAACAATCGAATGTAAATAGTTCTCATAGTTTATTAAATTTAATTTACTTTAAATGATGTTATGTTATTTGTTCTAGAATTGTTGGCAGTTTTGCAATGTTTTGAAACTGCCGCCATTATTTATTTCCCCTTACTATACTTGGAAAAACCATCAATTTTGGCTAGTAATTGTACATTGTTTTCACTTAAATAATGAAAAATAGGGGTGTAATAACTTTTTTTTTTCTTGTGCTTATAAACAGTTAATATCAGTATAGACGATGGTTACGATTGTTGTTGGTTAGGAACATTTTGATTTGTAACGTCTTATCAATATTCAGACCACACATACGTTGAAAATCTATTACAAAATAAACACTGTTCTTCTAATACCGTTTATTGATTCAGGACAGATATATAAATTGAAACGAGAATAGGCGATGGCTAATTTGAATAAACTATCTGATTGAGACAGATGGAACAATCTCCAGACGTGGGAGCAGGCGAAGGTGAAGGTGAGTGAGGTCGCTTAGCTGGAGCTCTGGAGTTCTGGAGCCCTGGAACTCTGGAACTACCGACCGCAGGATTCCGATCTCATTGCTTATCTTCTCTTGTGGTTCCTATTCGACCCGCCAAGCCAGATTACAGGCTTCAAATATTTATTGTGTAGGTGAATCGGAACATTTATTGGAGGGTAGTGATGTTACTGGTGTCTTAGATCACTTATTAAGTTATTAAAATTTATTAAAGTTAGTAAATCTAATGGGGATGTGCATTACCATAGCGTTTAGTAAGGTATGAATTGGTAATCATTTTCTAAGAAGTTCGAGGTTCGGTCGTGCTTAAAACAAGGCATTTCACTATCACTTATCTTTTTAAATCTAGCACTGCAACATTGCATTCAAAATTTGATGTATACCAAAAATGGTTTAACTTTGTGTGGTAAAATACCAGTTTTATAGTATACTGATTATTAGGTATTCTTGGGTGAGGACAAGGAAACTATAAATACAACTGAACACTTACTCCTACTCTAGAATTCACCTAGATCGCCGCCTTGCCTGGAATCACCATATCAACATCAAACTAACTCAAACCTATGCAAGGTTAGCAATACTATATCCCATCCTAAACAGAAATTCCAAACTAAAACCAGAAACAACTGTTCTTATATCTAAAACAATTCTCAGACCACTGCTGATGTACGGCTGTGAAGTCTGGGGAGCGGCATCCTTCACGAAAAGAAAAAAAAACAACAACCTTTTCGAAATAAAGTCCTAAGAATCGCAGTTAATGCTCCTTGGTTCATAAGAGTATCGGGAATTACATATGTAGTCAATAGAGGATTACATCAAAAAACGGTTCATGAAGTTCCACTCCCAGTTGCCGACAGTTAAAGGAGCAGTGACCTACAACCTGGGAAACCCAACCTCAACCCGAAGACTGAATCCCAGACTGCTGCAGGACATTCTTTTTTAAATTTTAATCAATATAAAATTAATTCATAGTCACACTACCTCTATTTTACTTTTTATTATTACTCATTTTCTTTATTCATAATTTTTTTTTTTTCTATTTTCTTCTCTCGTCCCTTTTTCAAATAAATTTTTTGTTTTATTTAAGTTGACCATTATCATTATTTTTTGTTATTAATTTTACTTTCCTCTTTTATTAAGAAGCATTACTCTTATCTATTTATTTTATTTTTTTTTCTTCTTTTAATAACGACATTGTTTATAGTTAGGGGTGTCATTTGTACCCCCCCCCCCATAATCAACTGTTAAAAAAATATATACAATATAATGGTTATGGTTGATATAACCATTATATTGTATATATTTTAGTAAGGCCCACCAGGCCGATCTGGTATAAAATAAAATAAAAAAAAAATATTCCTACACTATACTTACTTATAGACACACACACACAGAGCTATTAGGTCAAGGCCACAACTCTTCTTGGAAGTGTACAACGTCTGTCTCAGTAACATTTTTTAAAAATTTGTTTTGATATTTCCTACAAAATGGAAGAAGCTACGTCTTGTGCCCCGGCCAAAGGGAAATGGGCCCCCGAAAGATCCCGCATTATCGCCCAATATGTCTCCAGGACACTACCTATAGATAGTAATCTACAGAAAATTTATCTGAAGCTCTGTTAAAGAAGCTAAGGTTGCATTTGTGTTTAAATTTTGAAAAGCTCATAATCTCCTTTTTAAATTATAGCTCATTTTCAATTTTAATATTATGTTTGTTTACTAATATTATTTTATTTATTTATATTTATGTTGAAACTGCTCGTAGATTCCGATTGCTACAACACTTACTTAACAAATGCTCTAAACTTCCCATTCACTACAAAAAATTAGTATACACTACCAATTTGGACATATGGAATTGAGCTCTGGGGCTCCACCAAACCATCAAATTCCTCCCGCATCCAATCGTTACAATCCAAAATCCTACGTAAAATCGTTGATGCTCCTTATTACGTTACAAATAAACTCATTCACTAAGACCTTAACATCCCATTCGTTGCAGATTTGACCCAAAACAGATATGCGTCTTTTCATTCCAAACTCCTTAACCATCCTAACCCATTAATTCTTAATCTTTCATCCTTAACAATCCGTGATAATCCTCCGAGGCGTCTGAAAAGAAGATGCCCACGGGACCTTCTAATTTAAATTAATGTTTGAAGTACCACATTTGTACAAGCTTCTCGTCGGAGCAGATATGTCACTAATATCGTTAGCTAGTTATGAGAGAAAATAAATTTCACGATTTTCAGGATTAAGAGAGCACTTGTCATTAAAGCGACTGTCATTAAAGAATGAGAGAATTCTTCAAAAAATTTTGTTAGGAACTAGTGGGCTAGAAAGTATTGATCTTGTAGGACATTAATACTGCTCTAGTTCACTGAAAACATCCACTAATACTCAAAAGAAATTGTATATATTTTACTAATTTCGAGCTCACTATCATATTCGGAGTTCCTATATTTTAAGACACGATTATCTTGGGGGGAGGAGGAGATAAACCAAATCCTACCAAATTAGGAAGACCGATGATACAAAATCTATACTGGGATTGTTATAATCGAATGGAGGGCGAGTAGGGACTAACTGCCCCGAACGATATGGAAATGATAGGGCAGATAAAGTGTGGCCGCATAATAAGAGCCGCAGTGGGCCCGACCTCTTCCTCTGGTCACGACTCCTCCTCCTCCACCAGCTTTTACTTTTTTTCATTCTCCTTCTTCGTACTTATTGACCCTCTGTCCGTCTGTGTGGATAGCTATCTCTTTCTCGCTCCCTAAGAAGAATGGAGGTAATTAAGGGAGTACAACTGAGTTAGCTAAGACGTCGATGGGGAGATAACATGAAATGTTGTGGAATGAAACGATGTTCGACTCAATACCACAGCCTGATTGTCTTATTGACGCCCTTACAATATGCCCAGAATTAGCTGGATTCTACAGATAACTAATTTGGGTCTTTAAATATTATGTTGGTAGAGGATGAAAAGAGATAAAAGAGAAAAAGATTTACATATTGCTGAAATTAGATGAAACAATGAAGATATGAAATAATACGTGAAAGAGAGAGAGACAAAAAAAATAAAATGTGAACATGCACTATTATTTGGTTGATAAAAATAAAGAATAAAGTCAATCAATATTTAATATAAAAATAAATAATAAAGAAGATATAAAACAGAAGAAAATATAAAAGATAGAGAAACTACAAATAAATGATAAATGATAAAATGCTTTATATAACAGAAAAAAATAATACTTCTTTGATAGATAAATATGTTGAAACAATAAAAGAAAAATTTAATGAGAAAATGAATGAAACTTAAAAGATACTGGTAGTTCAGAATTTACAAAATAAAATTGACCTGCAGAGCTCCTAACAACTGGAAATTAACATGTTAATGGATTTATTAATATTATGAAAACTAATAAATCTACGAAGATAAAAGACATAAACTACTGTATATTACATTAAACTATTTTTAATATGAGTGCTGATAGACATCTATACGTCTAAAGATTCCTGAGGTGTGGTTTTCCCCCAAAACATTATATTTATTTATTTATTTAATGTAATTTTCCACTATACAAAATAATAAACACAATAAGTAATTATGTGGAATGTTCCATTTACACTTTTTTTTTTGTTTTTTTTTTAATTATTTATTTATTGTAATTTACAACTGTACAAAATAATACAATA
>NW_027114844.1:53076-65526 GCF_000696795.3 Halyomorpha halys
AATGTACGAGCAGTTTCTTGTCGTTTCAGTCTTGTGTGTGGATTCCAAGTAAGTCTCTTGTCAAGATGGAGTCCTAAGTATCGAATCTGTTCAACAGGCGTTAGTCATTTACACTTGAAAATCTTGGTTCTAGCATTGGTGGTACTTCAAGCATTAATTTAAATTAGTGGCCATCTTCTTTTCAGACGTCTCAGAGAATTATCAGGGCCAAAAATAATTTAAAAAGTACCGTTTTTTTCGTTCTTTTAGTATGCTTTAAAAAAAAAATATATCTCGGGAAATATTGAACGCAAAGAGTTCTGTTAGGGCTCATATTCTAGTAAATATACTCTACTTTAAATGATATTCTAGTAGGTTTTGTATTGTAGTTTTAACGATATGGAGCTACGAAAGACAAATTATGTTTTTTTAACGTATCGAAACATCCTCCATTTTTTATTCCCCTTAGCAGACTCATCAATTTTGACAAGCAATTATACATAGTTTTCATAAATATTGGAGTGAAATAGCTACCTTTGTTTCTCCTCTTGGGCTCTCGTATTATACTACTCTATGGAGATAAGGAAATATCCTCCCTTATACTTATAGTCGGGGAGAAAAATTGGATAGAGCAAAACTTTAAGTTATGTATTAAAACCATTATTAAAGCATCCAAATTTTTGCCTTATAGCAAAAGTTTTACAGTTAGTAAAATTGTTATAATTACTAAATATATTCGAAATATTTTAACTGGAATCGAGATGCAGACTGCAGAATAATTGGTTGAAAAATAGATCCGTTACTCCAACACCTACAATTATATTCATTTAACAACTGATCTTTACAATTAACGATGTTAATTCGCCGAAATTATTTCTGCAACAAAATTAACGATACGAGGAAATTCAGTGTGGACAGTTTCCTCGTAGGAAGTGGCTGGGCCTCCTTGAAAAAGAGAATGTCACGAATCCTTAAGAATATTTAAATATACCCTTAGCCGAGGAACTGTGACAGCGGGGATCGCATTAACATTTAGCGGGAATCGAAAACAAAACCTCTTTTGGGCGTCAAATAATTTCACGATTGTAAACACTCTTAGTCTCGCTTTGGAGGTCGAATGCAAAGCAGAAGGGTTTGGGTCGATCTGAACTTGACCAAGTTGGAAAATGTCTTCGGAGCATTATGGTCGCAATGAACCACTTCAACTTATCAATATTAAAGTGGGGTAACTATGGTTTGGTTTTTCATGTTTTTTTATTCCTAAACCAAAGAATTATGATATGAAAAATACATGTGTACTCTTGCAATAATATTTTTTTTTAACTATCTGGCTTCACTTTCATCATTAAAAAAAAAAACTGTTCCTAAAATATCGAGATATCCCAATAATTACTACTTGCAATGCGCTACTACCATTGTCATGATTCCAAGGATATTCATATTGTACCTTTGTCATCTGTTCTCCTCACTCCTTGGAGGTTGTACAAGGTTTTAGGGAATATACAAAAATTTCTGATTTTCTTTTCAATTTTTTAGCCTAATTAAATATAATGTTGTTAACTGGATTTCTCGGCTTAAAAAGCCCTGTTTTAATCCCTTTCGCAGAATGGATTGTCTAAATCATTAAAGAAAACAATAATAGGTTACATAAAAAACATTTTCTTGATTGAAAAAATATTTATCTTTCAATGTGAGCCGTAATACACTGGACAGTGCAGGTCCTTCCCAAGGAAAAATATTTTATTTTTTTAATTATTGGCGAAGGTGTTCGAGGGGTGCGGTCAGCAAAAGAACATAAATAAACCAACGAATGGGATGTTAAGGTCTTTGTGAATGAGTTTATTTGTAACGTAATAAGGAGCATCATGGATTTTACGTAGGATTTTGGATTGGATGCGGGAGGAATTTGTTGGTTTGGTGGAGCCCCAGAGCTCAATTCCATATGTCCAAATTGGTCTGATTATTGCAGTGTATACTAATTTTCTGTAGTGAATGGGTTTTTTTTTTCTTACCTCCTGGAGCAAACAAAAAGGCATTTACAAATATATATATACATATATCGGTTATTTCATTTTCTTGTTTTGCCGGGATGGCATTATAAGTAGTGAATGGGAAGTTTAGAGCGTTTGTCAAGTAAGTGTTGTAGCAATCGGAATCTACGAGCAGTTTCTTGTCGTTTCAGTCTTGTTTGTGGATTCGAAGTAAGTCTCTTGTCAAGATGGAGTCCTAAGTATCGAATCTGTTCAACAGGCGTTAGTGGCTATAGAAGATAAAGAGATAAAAACCATCATTTAGAGAAACATAAAATTTAAAAGAAATAGTATACTAACAAATTTGGAATTATGCAAAATATTTAATTGGATAATACAAAATAATTGATTGATAACCATGGAATTGGACAGTAGCAGATTGATAACAGTGAAAGATGAAATAGAATATTATGTAGATAAGAAGATATATATAAGATAAGATATTTAAGTAGAGTAAAAACAAAACAATTTGTATAAACATATTGAACAGTGTGAAAGAAAATTAAATATATGATAGAATGAGTAAGTGACATATATGAATATTAATATTATTATTTTTTTTCATTTTATTTAATATCAGGTTGGCCAGATGGACCTTACAGGGTTAATATAACAGTTTTATTTGGGAACAATAAAAATTTTGGAGCCTACCCTAGGAACATCTCATAGGAACAAATTCACTTGCTTTTTTCTTGGCCTTATTCAACAGCTTGTTCTCTGGAAAGTTGAAGTGACTTTTATTCGGTATAAGTCCTGAAGGGACATCCTCCTAATTTCAACTTGTAGAACTGAGGTATTTCGTTACATTAGGATCCGGTAAGAAGAGTGAAAACATGGTCAATTTGAGTAAAAATGGTATACAGCTGCTGTACTGAAGCCCCTCTCACTCCCTCCCTCCCCCCTATAATACGCATATTATGGTTTTTAATTAATGTAAAATCATGAAATAACATTTTCTGAAATCTATCCACTTCAGAATAATATTATTAACAATGAAAAATTACTCAGAAATGAGTAACTCCAGAATCCACGAGGACACGGCAACACAAGTTTGAAATATTATGTCGAATGTTGAATTTATGCGAAGTTACAAAAAAAAAAAATAAATAAAAAAAAAAAACCTACTCGATTAGGGAATAAATAATGCGAATCATAATGTTGGTACTGCTAGGACAACATTTATGCGAACTCAGAAAAAACTCCTGCATTTTTCTGGCACTTTGTTCATGCCCACCAAAACGTTTCAAACTTGAAAAACGACGTTGTACCTTAATCCCCAGCTGTACTGTGGACACCCCACTTTACCATATATCTCCGTTGTTTTGATGATATATTAATTTACTGTTTGCAGATTAAAAAAATAATGGATACTTTCAATTAATAGTAAATAATTGACCAGTCAATGTTTCGCCAAACTATGTACGATCAGAACTAAAAAAGTACTTCATTAATGTAGATTAGAGGTAGCAAATCTCACTTCAACAACCTTGAATGATTAATAAGTCGGATCGTAGTACTCAAAAACAATTTAAATTATATTCAACTTATTAATATTAATACTGAAAGAAGATAGTTGACCGTATGAAGTAGATTGTAGGGAGATAGCCCAGGTGTCGATATTGAAGGTACAAAATAGAAAAAAACAAAACAACTTGATGGTAACCTACGTTTCGTCCCACTTTGTTGGGCTTCGTCAGGGCTAAATGAAAAAATATATAAACATTGTAAGATGTGATAAGAAAATTAGAACACATATACAAATTACTCTCTTTGTATAAATTAAACAAACAAATTTTAATATGTTTCTTCCTTTTAAAAAATGTTTCGTATAATTCTTTACTCTTTTTTTAAATTCTAATTTTGTATTTCTAATGTTTGAAGGGACAAAGATGGACAGTTTTTATTTTTTGTATTATTTAGGTAATTACTTTTTGCAGTTTGAGAGATACTAGGCCTTGTTTTAAAATCTTCTATATTAATTAATTGTATTAATGTTAATTATTCTATCTTATTACGGTTTTCGATCTTTTTTTTGTTTTCAAGTCAAAGACCTATACTGCTTCAGAGTGCGGATGTCAAGACTCACATCTAAGGGCCAATATTTATCAAGATTTTTCTGCGTATATTATATCCACTTAACAATTGCTTCACATCCCTTTTTGATAATGATTAAAACACATTTTACCGAATAAATGATTTCTTTTTTTTTTAAATATGTATTATGACAGCCAGTTCTTTATAAGTCGCCTTGTATTACATACGACTTTCGCCTCCAAACAATCAACAAATTTAAAAAGTCCGAATGATCTATGTCCATTTGGAAAATGGTTATGAAACTGATTAATTTTTTTTTTAAATTGAGCACCTTTTTACAAAACTTATATTAATTCCTATCCAAGTTAGGACTTGAAGCTGAGTGGGTGGTAAAATATCTATATAGGTCAGGTTTCAAAGGACTGAGCTATAATCTATATTTAATCGAGAACTATGGTAGAATATATCATTCGAAATATTCAAAGCTAGGCGCTTATTTTGGAGGAACCGCATCATAAATCTCACTCTGGCAAGAAAATGGTATATGGGCCATTCTCTCTGGCATGAGTGCGTGAGGACGATAAGTCCATTAAATAAAAAAAAAAATTGATGTTACTGAGACATCGATATAATATATCTAACGACAGGACGGTAAAAGTTTTAGAAGTCAGAGAATGATCAAAATGGGTTGTGTTAAAACGTTTAAGCACCAATACCAGAGATACGCCTGCGAGAGAGGTGCTGGTATCTCGGAGTACTGTCTTACCCATGGCAGGATCCCTCAGCTGAATGTAAATATTGTATGGAGCTATTCAATATGTTCTAGATTAATTATTTTTTATTTATATTGAAAGGTTGACCGTATGAAGTAGACTGTAAGAATAATCCGGATGTCGGTAAATAAAAGTATCAAAATAGTAAAAGGAAACTATTTATAGTTAAAGAACGTTTGCAGGGCTGTAAGGTGGTGTAAAGTGGGACGAAACGTAGACTAACAATAGTCTTCTTTTACTATTTTGATACCTTTATTGACCGCCACCCGGACTATCTTTTTACAATATTTTTTTTTCTTTTATTAACACCAGTTGTTTTATTAATACCCAACTAGGGCGAAGAACAAAGGATGTTAAAGTGTTCAGACTGCCCATTATTCAGGTTGAGACTGATTATTATTAAATATTTATATTAAACAAATTTTATCCAATTTTAGTCTCAAAGCTATTTATATTTCTTTATAATCCCGACGTTTCGGCCAATCGGCCATTCTCAAGGACAATCTATCACAAACAGCTTTTATTATACATATGACTTTTAACAAATAACAATATTATTTATAAATGATCATACCTTAAATACAAATTTAAAAAACTTTATGCAAGGTATTCACAATTACACTATGAGACATTAAGACATTACAGAACCAAATAAATTTATTAATAAGCCTTAGCTTGTGTTTAATTACCTATTTTGTCACTTCTTCATATTAAATTAAAAATTAAAACAGTTAATTTTCAATATTATAATTTATCACAACAATAATTGTTACCTTCCCCATACTCAGGTCAGACATTTAATTTATTTATTTCAACTATATTTTGGTTAGATTTCCTATTTCTTTTATTATTACAATTCATATCAAGGTTAATGTTCATAATTATACATTAATTTTATTACATATTTTTCATAAATTATTTTTACTTAAAATATCTGTAGAGTTGGTTCAGATTTCTTGTGTCTGTTTTAAAATTCACTGTATAATGTATCTTTTGAATGTATTATTTTCTTTATGTAAAATATAAAGAATTATATTATATATTCTTTTTGTACAACTTGTTTAACAGGACCTATTTTGATTATTTTCTGTCTATTTTGTCTGCCTTCTGTAGATATAATGATTAACATCAAAGCTTTAATTTTAATTATATAGAATAATTAATACTGATTTAAATCCTAAAACCATTCTGAGATATATCGCGGCTGACATATTGACCTTTCCCAGAGCACAGCCGATAAGGTACATCCTAGAATTACGACAGACTATTAAGGCACCCAGAGGTTGGCCTAGATGCGGGCAGGCAATGATAATAAACAGGTGCTTACTTCCAGCTCCATATCGTACTTCGTAGTTGGCAGCCCCTATTTCATACTTCACTAATAATAACTGTATATGACACTCCGTAGTTATTTCAAGTATAAGAGCAATAAAGTAATATACAGTCTCGAATATAGCCTCTACCTATCACGGTATATTTATACACATAAAAGGACTCGAATCTTTATTTATTTGAAAATGTTAAATATTTGACATTGAACTTTATATTTTTTTTAGTTTTTGGATCTCTAGATTTGTGTTTTAACTTATTTATTTATTAAATTATTTCTTTTAACTTATTTTTTCATTGGAGTATTTCTTTTAATTATTTTTTTTTTTAATAATTTATTTATTGATATTTACAACTGTATACACATATATACAACAAGTAAATTTGCTGTAGGTGACATAGTAACATGATAAAAACATGTGGATAATCTACCCACTGATAGAACTCCAATAACATTTCTAGAGAAGAAGATCTCGAGGCCATCTTCTTTTCAGACGCCTAGGAGGATTATTAGGTAATGAAGGAGAAGCCAGGTTAGAAACAAGTGGATTTGGGTGGTTGAGAAGTTTATTATGGAAGGAACGGTATCTGGTTCTGGCCAAATCGGCAACATATGGAATATTGAGGTCCTAATGGATGACTTGATTTGTGACAAAGTAAGGAGCATTAAGGATTTTACGAAGGATTTTGGACTGTAAGGATTGGATTCTGGAGGAATTTGATGGTTTAGTGGAGCCCCAAAGCACAACTCCGTATGTCCAGATAGGCCTTATAATAGTCATGTAGATCAGTCTTTTGTAATGGATTGGCAATTTAGACCGTTTGTCTAGTAAATGTTGCAATAGTCGGAATCTACGAGCAGTTTCTTGCTAGTTGGCAAGCCATGTGGAATTAAGATATAAAATAGTTGGAATTAAGGCAAGCCCACCAAGCAAATTAAAAACCATTAAACCATGGACCACGTCAAATCGTTCTAATAGCAGGGAGGAGGTAGCTATTGCCAGGTTGAGAATAGGTCATACGAATTTAACTTATACATATCTGATCAATAAGCAGCCATCGTCAAAATGTCAATACTGCAACAGTGGACTTACAGTCAGTCACATATCTGAAGAAAGTCATTTCTATTCCATGAACTTAAATAGATTGGAAGTGGAACCGAGTGTATCGGATGCACTGAATGATGGCCAGAAGAACGAGGAAATAGTTTTGGTATTCTTAAAAAGGAATGGCCTTTTGAATAATATTTAAACCCCATAGTTTGGTATACGTACTAAATCTAAAAAAGTAATTATTTAAATTTTTTCGTAATTATTTAAAGAGAAAAACAAAGTGAAATAAAATTGTAAATATAAATGAAATAGAATTATATAGCGCCAAACATAGGCGTTGATGACCTCATTTTACGCCCTAAAACCCCAGCCAACAATACTAATAACAAGTAAAACAATAATATAAATAAAAAATTCAATAAAATAATTAATTGTAAAATAAAATTATATATACGCATCATAAATAAACATAGGATAACTGAGTTAAATAATAGATAATTAATACTAATAAAGTATCTAAAGCCTTTGAAGTCGAAATGGGCCTGAGACAAGCGAAGGACTCTTACCAATGCTCCTAGGAAATAACCAAGATAACATGGAAATACTCGTAAAGACTCTATTAAGAGAAGCAGAGGAAATCTATTAGCAAGTAACTGAAGATAAAATAAAATATATGATTGTAAACCAAAAAACCTTAACCACATGGTCTGGGTGGATGGCAAATCGCTTCCGAAAGGAGACAGCTCCAAAGACAATAATATCAATAAACGGTCAATGGACTAAGGTAGACCAGCGTATAACAAGCGCGAACTTCTCTGTCAAGAATATTCATATCTCGAAAAATCACTACAAATCAGAAACTAAGAGTGTACATTCATACAGCTCTGATATACGGCTGCGAGACCTGGACTCAAACACGCATCCGAGAAAGCAGAATCGGGAGATTTAAACGGAAGACCTCCATTCAATTACAGGAGCTATCTGGGATCAGATTATAACCGCAAATTTTGACTTATCCTTAGTTATACGTTTATCATTGCCCACGCTCAGCGGAGAAGGGGGTGGGTTAAAGAAAAATAAATAAATATAATCGCAAAAGGAAAAAAAGATAAAACAATAAAGAATAAATTACTCCTTAGGCGCCACGTTATTTTTTTATTGGAAATAACGAAAACCCCGAAGCATTATGCCCACAATATATCTAAAATATACCACTATATAAACAATTGTTGAATGATGACTGGCGAATACCTTTACATGTAGATAGCAGAAAACCTAGAGGTGTTACCTACCCATCTGTAGAATTATCGTAGTATTCCGTGAACAACAACAAAAAAAAACATAAGTAAATTAACAAGTTGAAAGCAGAGAAAGAACAGTAGAACTATATGTACAAAAGTTTAATAATACTAAGAAATCTATATACAGAGATTGAAAAAGAAAAAAAAAAGATTTCTTACCAATTAATAAAGCAATTAAAACTTATAGTTTGACTTAACCTTAACTTAATGCTTAACCTTAATAACTATATTTACATTATTATTCTCTTATCCAGGACATGCTGAAGAAACGTCACTGCACTATATCCTCACTTTTAGTGTTAATGACCGTCCATTGAAGTAAAGCACCATAATTTTGAAAAACAAAACATATATGACAACATTTCTCATATGGTGATATTTCAGTTCAGTACAGACAGAGGGCCTTTAAACTATTGCCATTTCACATTTAACAATCGGAATGTGTTCCGAAATCAAACTGCCACCTTCACTAAACCAAAACCCACTCGTCTGAACATACGTGTTCCAAAATCAAAACTTAGCCTTCACAAAAACAAAACCCACTCGTCTGAACATACCGCTCGTGTTTTGTTTTCACCATGACAACCGTAACACCCCTTGTCTACGCAGATATCGCCAGTGTTTTTATTTCACCATGGCCACTGTAACAAGATCTTTCACACATGGAGGAGAAGAACTAACAGTGAACTACTTGCAGAAATTAGTCAGTCAATATTTCATGATTGAAGGCAAGGGGGTTAAGATGGACGGGACTTGTGGCTCGAATTTATTCATCAGAACGTCTCTATACAACAATGGATGACAGTATAATAGGCAAGAGACCACGTGCGAGGCCTACTAGATGGAATGGCAGAAACAACAAAGATGCGAAAAATCTACATGCAGCAAACTGGAAAGTAGAGGCCCAAGACAGGTAGGTTCGGCCAGCAGATCTACAAGGCCTGTAGAACCAACCGACAAAAAAAAACTTCCCATAAATTATCGATAGTAAAATTTCATGTATTTCATGTTAGTGTATCGATAAATAATGTGGTCTAATACCTTTACATTTAAGGTCATGTAGGTAACAAACATGATAATATATAAAATATATAACGAGGTAGTACATTTTATATTCCTTGTAAATGAGTTTATTATTCATCAAGGATAAGGAACTTACTATCAGTGAACAGAACAGTAATGAGGAAAATTATAACCCAGTTTTATCCTACAACCTGTAAAATAAAATTAAATTGCGATCTATATCAATAATTTAGTAGTTAAATCCCACATAACATAGAACTAGATAAAAAATGAAATTCAAACTATTTTAGTATAAGTCAGGATAACAATAGTAAATATGTTCTAAATATACAATTCAGATAACTAAGTAGGTATTTTTGAGGCGATCTTTTGAACGTAAGTTGCAACCAAATACGACATAAAGCAGTTTGCTATGATCAGATGTTTCGCATCTGATGTAATGATTTACGGCCAAAAAGATTTCTTTATTTTATATTTTGAGCTCAGTACTAAAAACTCAGAATTCAATTGAATTTTTATGAATGAATATTCTTATTAAATTAATTAAGAACGGTCAGAAATATCTGAACAAAAGACCTGATAATTGATTCGAATTGTAAAAAAAAAAAATACTTTTTTAATATTAATACGATATTTTCAACCCGATAGATGGAGTCAAGACCTAAGTTATGAACTTGTTTTTACATATTAAATCCATTACCGTTATATGACGTGTTGGAATGACAGACAGTTCTGGCCGAATAGGAAGTGCGGAGGCTGAGAGGCTGGTTCCAAATCGGTTGGTGATTCAGTTCTGATTCAGAAGGTCCTTGCAACAGTTACCTACTTCTGTATATCATAGCAGCCAATGTCCACTCCTTGTGGGCAATTAGGTTTCATTCTTCTGCTTACTCATCTCTTCCTTTCCTCTTCCGATGTAATTCAGGGTTAAAGAATCATTATTTATTTATTTTTTTTTATCCTTATTATTAAATCATCAACCTCTTGGAATCATTTTAGTCTAAATTATTTCCATTATTATTATTTTCTTAAAGCATTTATTGACTACATCCTGCCACACTCAAGGGCAATAAGCATTAGGAATGTAAGAACACAATCATACCATGTAAAATAAAAAGTAATAAATAATAACAATAATAATAAAAATAAATAACTAAGTGTTAACTTAAATGGATACAAATAATATAATAAGAACTCCAGGATCTCCCAGTCGCGTCAGTGGTATTGAGTGTTAGTAGGGATTGGGTAAGAGTCTAAATTATAATTCCCCCCCCCCTATTTGTTGTGATATTAAATGTTATAGCTAAACCGATTGGTCACACTGACATGGAAGGATTGAATTTCAGAAGGATTCTATGAGAGACCATACTTAAATGAATTGGTTGGGATTGATTATTTAATGAATAGATTGCTGGACGTGGAGTTAGGAAACTTAAAAGAGGAAAATCTCAAGTAAGTATTACCTTCGGGAAGTAGGATAAAGCCAATTTGTTGTATACCAACAGGAGATATGAGAGCGCTTGAGATTCGGAAGGATAAATTTTTTACAAATTGAAGCAATTTGTACTGTATTATCATTTATATATTATTTAATCATTTAAATTGTGTGTTATGTGTATTCTACCTTTTTGTCAATATTATCATATGATGAGTGTTTCTTATGTTATTTGCAAGTATTAAAAATGTTTCTATATAACGTTGACAACAAATAAAAAGTGTTTAATGTTTTATCATTTAATAATATACAATTATCTTCCTAGATACCGACAAATTCATGAGTCTCTTAATAGTACATAGCCGAGAGAAAAAAAGGCAGTTATTTTACTCCAATTTTTGATTTATATTTAATGAAAACTAGGTATAATTATTAGTCAAAACTAATGGGTCTGTCAAGTATATGTTGGACGAATAAAAAATGGCATCTGTTTGAAAATCTTAAAAAACATTAATGTTCCATTCGGAGCTCTATATCTTAAAAACTACCGACAACACTAGAAAATCCAATAGAACATTATTTAAAGAGTAAATTTGCTGAAATATTAGCCCTAATAGAGCTATTTGTGTCCAATAGTTCTGCAGAAATAGCTTTTTAAAAAGCAACATTTCTTAAAAATCTACTCAAAGATTAGTAGTTAGTTAATTTATTTTGAGAAATCTATATCTCAGAAAATATGTGATGTACAGATGTCTGTCAGCACTCAAATTAAAGCTAGTTAAATTTACTATAAAATAGTTTATTACGTTTATCTTTGTAGGAGTAATAGTTTTTATGATATTTGACAAAATCAATTTACAAACTGTTAATTTGTAAATGTTCGTATAAAATGTAGGATTTTTGAAAAAAAAAATATCTCTAGATCCATAAGACGCAAATATGTCTGCCAGCACTCAAAATAAAGGAAATTTAACTTACTATAAAATAGTTTAGGACACTTATCTTCGTAGGGATTGTAGTTTTTATGATATTCGGATGTGAATATAAATTTGGCAAATGAAAATTTGTCTGAACAACTATAAATTATTTTATTTTAGTAAATATCATGTAAACTACTACTCCTACGACGATAAACGTACGAAACTAATTCATAGCCCATTAAACTAGCTTTAATTTGAGTGCTAACAGACATCTGTACGTCAAATGGTTTTTGAGATATAGATTTTTCAATATAGATTTGCTAACTACTGATCTTTCAGTACGTTCTGGAAAACATTTTTATGAAATATTGCTTTTTAAAAAGGTATATCACCAGAACTATTGCTCGTCAATAGCTCTATTAGGGCTTACAGTTTAGCAAATTTATTCTACTTTAAATGATGTTCTCTTAGATTTTCTATTTTTTTGCTAGTTTTAAATATATAGAGCCGCCATTTTTTATTCCCCCTACGTATACTAGACAGACCCATAAATTTTTACTAGTAATTATTCATA
>NW_027114844.1:66551-73802 GCF_000696795.3 Halyomorpha halys
TTTTTACTAGTAATTATACATAGTTTTCATAAAGTAATCAAATATTGGGGTGAAATAACTGATTTTTTTTTCCTCTTGGGCTCTTGTACAATTATATCCATTTATTTATTTAAGTGTTTCGACCACTAGGGTCATTTACACTGAAAGTTAGTACATTACTATAGACATAATTACAATGTTACAAAGTGAGATAGTTAAAAATTAACAGTTACTGTTACAAGTTACATTACATTACAATTTACAAATTTACAATTAGTTAGACTATATGTGATCATAAATATTAATGATTTTTAGAAAGTGAAAAAGTTTTGTTAATGTTGTGGGATCTTCGCTCAACATCTCCTGTAAATCTGAATATAGGCCTCCGTAGATATTAGGTTTGTTAAGAATATTTTTTAAAGAAAAATTTATTCTTCAATTTATAAAAAAAATATATCCATATATATATGATATTTATTTACTAAGTGAAATGCCAGTTGAGGCAAGCAGCAATCATTGTTTATATTTGACAGAGAAAAGAAAAATCTGACAGCTATCTGGTTGGAATGATCTGGCCATGTGGAGAGCCCAAGGTGCCAACCGTGAACTGGATCGGTCCCTCCCAGATCGGAATTATTGTAATAACAGCCATTGCCTCCGATCTGATCGAGAACACTAAAAGAAAGTAAAAGCGTGCCCTTGGTTCTGCTCGAGCGGTTCCCTTACACCGACATTTAGCCGCGAGTACCCCTCGCTCCTCGAGCACCATACTCTTCCACAGGATCGATAAGGTTCCTCTTGGTCTAGTTATCTTCCGGGCTCCGGAAATAATACGCTTCTATAATTTCGTAACGAGCAGTTCCCCTCAGAGGCTGATTCTCGCTGATGTACTTTATCTTCAGTAAGACTGGCTTCCTTGGCATTTGATGAGGATTTGCAAGTTTCCGACTTGACTCACGGGATTACGGAGTCGATCCATTATTCAACGTTTCGTGAGAAACAGTCTCACCCAAGTTCAAGAGAAATAGAATAACACGTAAGGAGTGGACTGTCGCCACAATTGTTAACGCAAAACGTTGGACGGTCGACCGCTGAAATCTCAATCACACCCTGAATTCATTGCTTTCTCATATCAGAATTTTAAAATTTATATTTACATTGAACTGTAATTATAAAACATAGTCAATCAGCGAATGAACGAAAAAGGAATGAAGAGAATAATGAGTCATTAGAGGTATTCATGATCTTTAGTTTAAGTGGTTATTGTATGTAATTTTTAATAAAATTTTTTTTAATTTTCGCCTTCTATGGTCTTCATATATATATATTTTCTTTTAATTTCAATTCCAACCCACTAACCTACACAAAACTTAAGGACGTAAGTTAGTTAGTAAGCGATAGTTGAGAAATACGTGAACTCACCAAATTATTTCTTAAAGGGCAGATACAATATTTTCTACAAATCGTAAAATAAAATATGACTTATATTTTAAATAAATATTTTCACTACTTCTTGATTTTCTATAATAATTTTAGCTGTTTAGGTTAGCATCTAAGCAAAAAGGCAGTGTAAAAATAGCAGGTAGCTAACCAACAAATCCATCTTGCTAATTTGACAGTTCAGAATAACAGCTCTACCAAATAACAGAATACCAATGAGCCAGGTTCATCGTGTTAATTTTATTGAAGAATTTACCGAACAGTTTTTCGGCATATTGAAGATTCTGTACTAATATGGTCAAGAAGTTACCTCCTACTTTTACATATGTTATTTATAAATTTAAATAACCGGTAACAATAAAAAAAAAAATCATTCTGGATATTTTTGACATGATGATAAGTTATTCTAGAAATTACCGCCCTATTTTAACCGTAGTAAGTAGGTCGAGTTTTTATTCCCTAGGGCCACCTCGAAATAAGAGTGCAAGAGCCCAAGAGGAGAAAAAAATCAGATATTTCACCCAATTATTTTAATGAAAACTATGTACTGTTAATAGTCATAATTGATTAATCTGCCAAGTATAGTTTGAGGAAATACAAAATGGCGGCTGTTTCTGAACGTTGAAATGAAATAAAATTTTCATTCGAAACTCCTTATCATTAAAACTACATATACAGCATTATTTAAAGACGAGTAAATTTTCAAAAACAGCAGCCTTAAAACAGCTATTTACGTTCAGTTGTTTTCTAGATATATATTTTTATAAAAGCATCATTTCATGAACAATTTACTAAAAAATCAATACTTAGTGAATTCATTTTGGAAAATATTTATATCCGGAACCATTAGACGTACAGATGGCTATAAGCACTAAAATTGAAGCTAGGTTAATGTACTAAAAATAGTTTATCTTCATAGGAGTAGTAGTTTTTATGATACTTGCTCAAATTTTTAAAAATAACATTTTTAAACAGCCACCATTTTGTATTCCTCCTAACTATACTTGAAATAATTTTCACTCAATTACTATTATAAATTAATTAGTTTGCCAAATACGTATAGTTAGGGGGAATAAAAAATGGTGGCTGTTTCAAAGCGTTAAAAAAATATTCATTCCGAGGTTCATATCGTTAAAACATTCGGTAAAATTAAAAATTTAACAGAACATAAGTTAGAATAAATTTACTACGCTACAGGCCCTAATAGAGGAAATTAAGTTCAAAAGTTCTCTTTATGCAGTTTTAATAAAAAATGTACTGAAAAATCAGTAGTTAGTTAATTTATTGCGGGATATCTGTATCTCAGGAACCATGATACGTACAGATATCTGTTAGTACTCAAATTAAAGCTAGTTTAACGTACTATAAAGTAGTTTATGGCGTTTATCTTCATAGTAGTAGTGGATATCATGGGATTCGCTAAAATAAATTGATTTCTAGTTGTTTAATTTAAGTGCTAATAGACATCTGTACGTCTCATGGTTCTTGAGATATAGATTTCACACAATATATTTACCAACTACTGATTTTTCAGTACATTTTTTATAAAACGTATCTTTAAAAAAAAAAAAAACTATATGATGTGAACGTAAGCTGATCTGTTAGCATATTTTAAGAAATTTACTCTAACTTAAATAAGGCTCTATTAAGTTAGGTTAAATTAAGAGGTCAACATTTCATATACATGATTCATATTCCTATGGAAATATAAAAATTACTAGCCCTACGAAAATATGCTACTTTATTCTGAATTAAATCATCTTTAATTTAATTATTGGCAGACATCTGCACGTCAAATTTTTCCTGAGATATAGTTTTTAATAAATCAAAAGTTTATCCGAACAACTAGAAATCATGATCCTGTTAATTTATTTTAAGAAATATGCAAACTACTACTTCTACGAAGATAAACATCATAAACTGCTTTATAGCACATTAGCCTAATTTAAACTAGCTTTAATTTGAGTGCTAATAAACATTTGTAGGGTTATTGAGATAATGATTTCCCACAAAAATTAACTAACTATTGATTTTCCACTGTGTGTTTCATGAAATGTTTCTTATTAAAACTTGAAGAAGTTTGTCGGGGGGTGCGGTCAGCAAAGAACAACAAATAAACAAAACCATATTTATTTATTTTATGCCGACGTTACGGCCTGTGTTTCAGGTCTTCATCAGGGCTATAGAACAAAAGAGATAACAACAACATTTAGAGTAACATACAATTGAAAAGGAATAGTATACAAACAAATTTAGAATTATATAAAATATTGAATTAAATCATAAATGATATAAAATGATAATTGATAATTGAATAGTACAGGTATATAAGTAACAGATAATTTTAGTATAGGTATATAAGTTAATACTCACAATGTAATTCAGATATAAGCCACTCGCTATTTTTCATTGTTTGTCATAATGTTCAATTTGTAGATTCCATTTATTTATTTAATTTTTTCAATTTTTAGACACTACTTACATATCTTATATTATAATCTTCTTACCTACATGATATTATATTTCATCTGTCACTGTTTTCAATTTACTACCATACAATTCCACAAATATCAATCAATAAAAATTTTGTACTATTCAATTATCAATTATCATTTTATATCATTTATGATTCAATTCAATATTTTATATAATTTTAAATTTGTTTGTATACTATTCCTTTTCAATTGTATGTTACTGTAAATGTTGTTGTTATCTCTTTTGTTCTAAAGCACTGATGAAGACCTGAAACTCAGGTCGAAACGTCGGCATAAAATAAATAAATATGGTTTTGTTTATTTATGTTGTTCTTTGCTGACCGCACCCCCCGACAAACTTCTTCAAGCATTAATCTACGGTCAACTATCTACACCTCAATATTTCTTATTAAAAACTCGATCTCGGGAACTATTGAACGTAAAAAGCACTAGACTATTTTTATTAGTGCTTAGGAGATAATAACTTTTTATGGTAATACTGAAGCTGTAATTATTTAATGGCTGATTATTCTAAATCACTATAAATAACGAGAGAGCACGTAATCATTTGGAAAATTCTACAAGAAGCCTATAGATCCTCAAATGCCAGTAAATACTACTAAACTAATCAGTTAAGATTTTCTCCAATTTAGGCAACCTCAAATCAGTATGTTATTAAATATACAGTATATGCTGACCTGTTTTGGAGTGATATGGTGCCATTCCATAATTAGTGTGTTGATGTGAGATGCGCTACATCTATTTTGCATTTACAGGTATTGTATTGCATTACTGGTATTTGTATTTAAAATTAGGCCTCATATGTTATCAATTATAGACCATTATATACGACTGAAAATTTCGAAAAGAATTCTTTATTCGTAATTCGCGAGCAACAATAAAAAAAAATGAACATTGATAAATTATATTTCAAATAATAAATAAGAATACTTTTTCATTCAGTTCAGCCAATTTTTTATTTATCCTTAATTAAAATTTAGATGTTATTTCGAATAATTGGTCTAATTAGAAGGTAATTTAATCTTTGAAGCAACCTTCTCCCGAAGAGCGGGTCCCAGCTGACTCCTTAACAAATTCGAGACCAATTGCACTCCGTGTATGCAATGCATTTCCGATCCTAAAAGACCGACAGCATACCGTGTGTGCTATGATCTTGAATAGCAATTATCATTCAGTATAGAAGAAGCGGTCATTAGAACAAGACTGGTTTATAACGAAGATGTGTGTACAAATAAAATTTTATGTTAGATTATATTTGGGCGATTGTTTCAAGGGTTATCATTCTTTACAACAAAATTGAGGATCATCCTTCGAGGAAAATTCATTATCTTGTACAGCTACTTGATAAGTTATGTTTGTATTCTTTTATTATATTCCTTTCTTCATTACTGAACCTAAAATAAGGATTTCATGTTACCCGACTATTTTTAGGAAAAATGTTTTTCAATTTAATATTATGTTATTAAATATAATTTTTATAATTTTGTGAGACTGGTTTTTATTGTTTAATTAAAATTAATTTTAGTTTCAAAATAGTTTAAGTCCGACGTTTCGGCCAATTCGGCCATCCTCGAGTAGAATCTTAAATACAATTTTAGAATAAAATAAATTTTAAAAAACTTAAGCAGGCTATCCTGCTCAGATCATTAATTTCAGTCCAAAATTACCCTATTTTGTTAATCCTAAATTCAAAATTAAAACTTTTAATCACAGTTAATTTTCACAAGAATATTTTCTATTGTAAAAAAACTCAGAGAAGTACAATCATCTCATTTGTCCAAAGGGAGTTACAGAACGACTCATTTCTATTGCAAAAATGTTTTGTTTTTTTTATACCAATAATGGCCAATGTAAAGCAAAATAAATTTTTGGATTCTGGGGATGGTCACCTTTTTTGAAGTTACCAATTTTTTTTAGAATGTAGATCATTATTGCTGGAGAAACTCTCAATATGACAGCGTATTACCACAGGTCCCATCTTGCTCTAAGACACAGAATCTTTCAAGATTCTCCGAGAATTAAGATCCGATAGACCAGATGAGCAGATGCACCGACACCTGTTCCCTAATGACAGAGCACTCGGCCACTAACCTCTTCAAGAATCTCTTCACCATTTAATTATAGCCGGATGGCCCAAGAAGAGGATTAGCGTGTGGTATATCTTCTTCTAATTACAGTCATCCAGTTCTGCCGAAACGCTCCTGTCCTTAGCCCATGTGGCAGTAATTATACCTTTAGGAGCCAAATCACAATGACATCAGCCGATTGTCTGCTCCTGTTTGTATTATTCTCTAGGATACTAGAACGTGACTTGATGGAAGGGAAACCATTTATCTTCGAGATAATGACCCCAAAACTCTCTCGACTACTGTGTGGGACGGGGTGAGGACGGCATTTCACGTGATTCTTAAAATTATGAACATCTGGAAAGATAGAGAATAAAGAATATAACATTCATCACAAAGATGAGAGTCGAAAAATGGGAAATTTACAGGAATTAAAATTAACACAATGAGATAGCGAAAGTCATTCATCAGTCAAGGATACTGAGAAAGGTTTTGAATTACATTATTATTCAGAATTAGAGGAAATTAGATTCTTTTATCTGAACCGACTCCGAAATAGTCTCCTCCAATCAGAATTTTAAAATTTATATTTATATTGAAATCTGTAATAATAAAACATCTCCAATCGACGAATGAACGGAAAAGGAGTGAAGAGAATAATGAGTCATTAGAGATATTCATGATCTTTAGTTTAACATGTTAAATGGAGAAGTATTTTCTTCTTTTCCCATTTTAAAACGAAAGCGCTTTTAATATGGTTGAGAGTCGGTTTCTACATCGGTTCAATGGAGAATGACGTCACATATTTTGTGTTTTTATTGTGTTAGTAATGTTTTGGATGCTTTTAAAACTCATAAAGCAATGGATGACACTAATAATAATGTAATGACAGTTGTCAATTAGCTCATCTTGATTCTCTTCCTCACAAGTTAGAAGAACAACAAAACATTTGGTAGCAAAACTTTAACACAATTTCTGCTTTTCACTCAATTTAGGCAAGTTGTAATACATTTCTTTCATCAAAACTATTAAGTAAACAATAACATGAAGTTTTGGAAGGAAAGGTTATAAAACAAGTTGTTCAGAAAACCACTAGATGCCATACATTTAACATAATTTTAAATTGGTCTGTTCACAATCCTATACTTATAACAATTAACATGGTAAAACACTTATCATTTAATACAACATCATGAATACCCCTATTGTCTACTGCCACTGAAGTAAATCTATTTCTCAGTAATATATTCCATGCAGTCGGCTCTCAATAT
>NW_027114844.1:74238-85310 GCF_000696795.3 Halyomorpha halys
TATTTCTTCGAAAATAGAGAAAATTAACATAATTTCAATTCCGATCCACTAACCTACACAAAACATAAGGACGTAAGTTGGTTAGTAAGTGATAGTTGAGAAAAACGTGCAACTTACCAAATTATTTCTTAAAGGGTAGATACAATATTTTCTACAAATCGTAATGAGTTATAACTATTTTAAAATAAAATAAGACTAATATTACATATAAATATTTTCACTACTTCTTGATTTTCAATAATAATTTTAGAAATTTAGGTTAGCATCTAAACAAAGAGGCAGTGCAAAAATAGGAGGTAGCTAACCAACAAATCCATTAATCTGAACTGACTCCCAAAGATTAATTCCTACAGGTTAATCGATTCTTTGGTGTAACATGTTTGATGTGAAAAGCATAGCTCCAAAACGAAAAGATGTACAGAACTCAAAATTTGTATTTAAGGTTAGTATATGATTATTACAACACTTACTAGATGAACGGTCTAAACTTTCTACAAATTATAAAAGACTCATTTATATGACTGTAATAATGCCGATCGGGACTTACGGAGTTGATCTTTGGGGCTCCAATAAACCATCCAATTCCTCTCTCAATCCAAAATCCTTAATGCTCCTTACTTTGACACAAATCATCCATCAGGAACTCAATGTTCCATTTGTTTCTAATTTGGCT
Organism: Halyomorpha halys; assembly: GCF_000696795.3. Classification (NCBI taxonomy): domain Eukaryota; kingdom Metazoa; phylum Arthropoda; class Insecta; order Hemiptera; family Pentatomidae; genus Halyomorpha; species Halyomorpha halys. Next base: position 74,912 of record NW_027114844.1, read on the forward strand.
AGAACCCCATACCAATCCTTCCATGAAAAAATTCCTAACCACCCAAACCCACTTGTTTCTAACCTGGCTTCTCTTTCATTACCTGATAGTTCTAGGGGTCTGATAAGAAGTTGGCCTCGAGGTCTTTGCTTCTAGAAATATTATTAGAGTTAAAGTAATATCTTCCACTGGAAGAGTGTTTTAAGAAACTAATTGGAAATGATGAAATTTCAATGTTTTTAATTGTTTAAACATTTAAAATTTTACAATGTAATTCAAAATTGTAACTAGATTATTTTTGTTCTATAGTTTAGTCTATAGTTTTTATTATTTTTAAAAACTAATTAATGAAATGTGAAAAAAAACTGTAATAATATTATATTAATTTATCGATAGTAATGTTTGATTTTTATAATCATTATCAAAAAAAGACTCACTCAAATTGGTTGTATGTGGATTCACAGGACCTTAAAACGCGTATTTCGAAATATTTTTATGAACGCAATATTTCTTTTACTTATTATATACATTATATACATCTCATATGTAGGTACCTGGAAGTAAAGAATTTTTTAAAATGCCTACTGGTCGATTTCAGTAAAAAATAAGTTACTGTAACATGCTAGTCAACTAAATAACTAAATTTTAAAATTTATTTATTGATTTACTACTATTTTATAAATATAAACAATAAGTTTTTTTTTAAATTATTTATTTAATGTAATTTACAACTGTACAAAATAATACAATAGGTAAATATGTAGTATGTTTCATATACACTTGAAAATCTTGGGAAGGAACCACCCATTGGTGGTACTTCAAACATTAATTTAAATTAGAAGGTCCCGTGGCCATCTTCTTTTCAGACGCCTCGGAGGATTATCAGGGATTGTTAAGGATGAAAGATTAAGAATTAATGGGTTAGGATGGTTAAGGAGTTTGGAATAAAAAGACGCATATCTGTTTTGGGTCAAATCTGCAACGAATGGGATGTTAAGGTCTTTATGAATGAGTATATTTGTGACGTAATAAGGAGCATCAAGGATGTTACTTAGGATTTTGGATTGTAAAGATTGGTTGCGGGAAGATTTTGATGGTTTGGTGGAGCCCCAGAGCTCAATTCCATATGTCCAAATTGGTCTGATTATTGTAGTGTATACTAATTTTTTGAAGTGAATGGGAAGTTCAGAGCGTTTGTCAAGTAAGTGTTGTAGCAATCGGAATCTACGAGCAGTTTCTTGTCGTTTCAGTCTTGTGTGTGGATTCCAAGTAAGTCTCTTATCAAGATGGAGTATTAAGTATCAAATCCGTTCAACAGGCATTATAAACAATAAATAAATTTAATGTTATTTATACAAAGGTATGATACAGACATGTGGAGAATCTATTAGTTGATAGTAATTCTTATACTTAACTCCAATAACTAATTAGAAAGATGAATGAATAATATTCCTCCTTATTTAAATTACATTTTAGTTCATTACAATGAAAACAACGTTTCGAGTTTGTCACCCCATCTTCAGGTTGCTAGAAACATATTCTCAAATAACTAATACATTAATTAGTTTTTAAAAATAATAAAAAAAAAATAGACTAAACTATAGAACAAAAATAATATATTTACAATTTTGAATTACATCGTAAAATTTTAAATATTTAAACAATTAAAAAAATTTCTATGAAATTTTAAAAACTTTAATATAGTATTTGTTTAATAATTTAATACATTTTTTATTAGAGTGGTTTATATTAATAATAACATCACCTACAAATGATCTATTTTACTCTCAACAGTTTATTTTAACTCTCCAACGCTTGACCCTGTGGCCATTATCAAGAAGACAACGTCAATTATTATTTTTAATTTATTTGATGATATTTAAAACCGTATTAATATATAAATACATCCAGTAAATTTGATGCAAGATCATAATAATATGATACAAAGAAAAACTACCCATAGGTAGCACCATAGTAATATGTCTACAATGGAATGTCTCCAAGCCATCTTTACAGGCGCCTTGGAGGATTGTCTGGAATGGAAGAGGAAGCAAGGTAAGAAACTGGTGAGTTCGGGTGGTTAGGGAGTTTATAATAGAAGGAGTGATATCTGGTTCGGGCTAGATCAGTTACATGTGGAACATTGAGGTCTTCATGTATGATTTTATTTGTGACAGAGTAAGAAACATTGAGGATTTTGCATTCCAAGGATCCATACGTTACGAATTCGAAGATTTAGTGGAGCCCCAAAGCTCAACTCCGTATGTCCAGATAGGCCTTATTATACTCATCTAGACCTGTCTTTTGTAATAGATTGGAATTTTAGACCGTTTGTCTTGTAAGTGCTGTAATAGTCAGAATCGACGTGAAGTTTCCTGTCTTTTCAGTCTTGCGTGAGGATTCCAAGTTAGTCGATTGATGATGTAGTCCAAGGTAGCGGATCTGTCAATTATTTACATCAGAATTCATTTTAAAAATGTCTTTCATTTACAGGCTTATTGCTCATGTAATATAATAAAACATAAATCTTAATACAAAACTATTCTTTAAATTTTGTTTCCCTCTTTTTTACTAAATTATTCTTTAAAAAATGTTTTACATCTTTGTTGATGTGTTTAATAAAAAAAAAATTAAAAAATTAGAGAATTGATTTTTTGTTGTTGTTGATTGTTACTTAAAGGAGTAAAACCCTCTGGTCATCAACGCCTATGGCATGATAAAAGTAAAAAAAAAAAAAATAAAATAAAAAATAATAAAAAACTTAATAAATACATAAAAAAAAAATAAATAAATGAAAATCAAAGAGGAGTTATAATTTATAAAGAAGACGATGTGCTTTTAAAAATTCAAATACAAATGTAATTTTAGTTTCCTCATCTGTGAGAGCTTCTGATAAATTTGAGGTCAGTCCTATCCTGTTTATTATTGGCAAATAGTGAGTACATTCTTCAAAAATATGTCTAATCGTAAGATGGACTGACAATATTTGCACGTTGGAGGTTGCAGTTTTCTGATCAGGTGAGAGTGCGTGAGGAGAGTATGACCTATTCTCAAGCGGGTTAGATCAACTTCCTCCCTACGGCTGTTGCGGTTGGATATTGACCATGGTTTTACTGATCGTTTTATTTCTTTTAATTTATTCGGAGAGCTTTCATCCCACTTGGCCTGCCATTTTTCTAATATTTGTAGTTTAAGGGGTGTACTGAGTTCTGAAGGGGTAAGAACGGCGGTGCCTCGGCCAGGGAGCGTGAGTACCTCTCTCGAATTGATTTTTTATTAAGGTTGAAATATTAGTGTTGGGACAAATGAATGTGACCGGTCAATAATTGAGGTTGTCTCCTCGATAATAGCCTAAGGGCCGAAACGTAGGAGGATTATAATAAAATGTTGGGAGTAAAATGGGTCATTTGTAGTTGGTATTATAATTAACTTTAGTAAAATTCATAAATTTATCAATAATTTTAAGTAATTTCCGTAATTATTATAAAAAAGAAATCTTAAATATTTGTATAATACTTAAATAATGTGTATCGTTTTATGATGGAGCAAATAAAAAAACAATGTTTTCAACTGTCTGAAATAATTTATGGCTCATATTTCCATCGTATAGAAAAGGGAAGTGATACTATCAGTCCTTTGACAACATTGTGGTGGCATGTTTATGCAACACTGTGTGTTGAGGACAATCGGTAGGTACTAGTGAAAGTTGTTTTTTTTTCAATTTGTTTGTTGTGGTGTAGCCCTTACATAAAAAAGGGTTGTATTGTTGTTTGCTGAGGGGGTGGACACTCCCACGGCACTGGCCCTTCCACATTGTTGGTTCCTGTTCCGGTAAAAGTGAGAGTGCTCCGTAAGGGTCACCAACCCTTCAACCCTAGGCCCCAGGTCGTAAATCTGTCAAATTTACCTGAGTTAAGAAGAACTTCTTAAGAAATGGTTGCTACTTCCTTTTGGTCAGGAATCCTAAGACCACTTCCCTGAAGATATTTTTCCATTGAGGAGTTATTCCTTCGTGGTAATGTCAATGGGATAAGATCCTTTAATGATTCATCGGTACAAGACTTAAATTATCGCTGCTAATGGTCAGAGATGGGCAAGTTAGTCTGGAATCGAATTAAAGAATCGTATTCCCTCGTGTATCCCTGAATAATCTATGAGTCGGTTTATTCATCATTAAGTACTTTATTACAATGTAAAGCACCGAAAACGATAATAATAATTAAGTCTTACGACCAATTAAGTATGCACATAACTCAGTATTACGCCGAGCTGAAGTGGCTCTATACATCCTTCCGATGCCAGTATTTCCTAGCTTTCTTTCTGTTCCAAGTAATTAGTACTCAACGCCCCTCCTACATCCTAGAAAACTTGCAATTCAAATTCTCTGTCCAATCCCGTACTACCAGGTTCCGTTTATCTGACATCTACCCTCCACCTCACCGAACTGCTGCGTTTGATAAATTAGTTTTTATCCGAGCTACATATCACCGGAACTCCATTCCCTCTAACATACATCATGTACCAACCCTTCCCTCATTTAAAACCCTTCTATTTAACTACCTTTTACATAACCAATCTAATTCAGTAATATATCGGTACAGATGTAACAACTTTTTTGTATTGTTTTTTATACATTTAGCCAGCTATTTTTTTTTTATCTCTGTATGTAAAATTATTTATATACAATTTTAATATAAGTTATAGTTAAATATGGTCACACAGCTTGGCCAATGTATGTTGAATAATTAAAATTACTTTATAATTCTTCTAAAGTCTAAAAATAATAAACTATTTTTCATTTCATTTCAATAAGTGACCATGTCCTTTAAGCGAAAGAGGACACCAGTAGGCCAAGTAAAGCAAGCGAGGAGAAGGCTGGTAAAAGAATCAATCGAAGAATCACCAAAAGGATTAAACTCCTTGGGAATCTGTATCCTTTTTAAAAGAATCGAACTCTATTGTATATTAGTACTAAATTCCTTTACTTTCAGATGGTATTGTGAACCATAATGGTAATATATATTTTTAATATGAATGTAGGTAAAACTATAGAATAGACAAATCTTTGCTAGAGCTGTCTTATATGTATTAAAAGTTAATATTTTATGAATAATGAAAATTATATCTGAGCGATTTTTTTATTCAGACTTTATATACTTAATTGAAAAATAGAACGTTTTCATGCGAGTTTCTTTTTTTTTTTTTTTCCCGATAGTGCTGCAATTACCTGGAAGATATTAAATTCCCAATCTAGTGCAATTTAGCCGCTTTACGACGTTCTAACCCATAACCATTAAAGTGCAACTGATGCCTGCATTCTTGGAGAAGTTCACACTGTTCCCATTTCGTATTGCAACTGAGTCCATATGTGAGCTTTAGTAGATTACAAAATCATGGTGACATCACAAAATAAAGAGTACGAAATAAACGCAATTTCCTAAATCTGACAGTAATTGATGATAAATTTTGTCAAGTAGATTCTAATGTTTATCAATAAATAAAAATTACTTTTTTTTTTTTTTTATTTGAGTATCAAACAACAACAGTTTAACATCGATTATTTCTTCTACCAAAATTTGGTTGCAGGCCAATAATTTTTTGTATATCTGGGACAGCTGGTAGTAGTATCTTTTTTGAAATTATTTCGACAAATACTCGTTAAAATCAAAGGTGTGATATTTTACATGTTTATTCAAATTTCAGATAATAAATTATAATATAACGTCATCCTTGCGTATTTCGAATTTCTTTATTACATTTAAAAAAATGAGGAAGATTCTTAAAAATATACATGACGCAAACTACATTACGTCATTACATATTTCAAATTTATGTCATATATAATTATTATAATCTTACTCATCGCGTGTAATTGGCTGATGTGAATAAGGATGCTATCGAAGAGATATATCTCTCTTTAAGGATGATAGAGGTGAAGGTCCGGGTCAGATGCAAAGTTCATATGTGCGACTCCATTGTGGCTGAAGGACGGGAACTTTATCCAAGAAAGGAGAGGTTCCCTGCTAAGGAATAGCTGGAGGGTAGTTGAGGATAAGCTGCAGGAGTAGCAGTAGCTCCTCAAGGATAATCAGGGTTCCTGGAGGCTCCATTCAGGGGATTATCCAGGGACATTATCCAGCCACTGGTAAGAAGGTAGTAGCAAGTCAGGTTGTATTACAGGTCTACCTGAAGATAGAATAGAGGCTTAAAAAGTCTTTAATAAGAAAACTACTGAAATACTATTTTTTGTATTCACATTATATTAGCAAAGTCACGTATAAAATATTAATCCTTCCCAATTATTTTCTAGTATTTTTTAATAGAATTAAATTTTTATTTTTAGTTAATATTCATTTATCTTGTTAGTGTGTAGTTACATCCCTAATACCTATTGCTCCTGAGTGTGGCAGGATCAATAATTCCATTAAAAGTTTTAAAAAAAAGTGCTTGCAAAGATTTGCCTACTCTGTAGGTTGTACCTACATTCATGTTGGTTGCATCAGTACCAAGAACAAGTGAAAAAATATATTTAGCACTAACAAATCTTGGCATTAAAGGCAGAGTTGGAACTAATTACTAAAATTGTCATGGATACAATATATTTTTATCAATGGTTCATTCATGAATAAGAGTCGTATTTCAGCTATTAGTTTCAACTATTGCTAATTTTTACCCATATCTTTTTGCCTGGCAACAATCATACCATCTCGAAGTCAGAGAATCTTAACTGAACCGATTCCCAACGATTGAATCCTTGTCAATGGATATCCTGAATTGATTTTTTTGTTTCAACAATACTTCAATTGATTCTTTTCATTTAACTATTTTTATTAAAATTAAATTTTTTATTAAAAAAAATTCCAAATATTCCAAAGGTAATAACTTATTTTAAAACAAAACAACAACTAACTATTGAAAAAATGACTTACTAAGTATTAAACATAAAACACTAGTACAGATATTCAAAAATAATAAGAATTATTGGAGCGGAGTGGCTCAGTGGAAAGGCACTGTGGCTCTCCCGAAAAAAACCGGGAAGTAGCAGGTAATTATTTATTCTGTTACTGTAGCCATTGGTCAACCCTGTGTCACCCAGCCTCATAAAGTGGGTACCCTTGAGAAAAAATCTGGGATTGAGCTTGATTCTGATTAAATTACCTCCTTGGAAAACCCTTGGTCTAGTGACAGTACTTCCTTACAAAGTACTGCACCCTCACCCTTCACGGGTTGTACAGATCTTTTTTTTTTTATAATCTGTTATAAATTTGTTGTAATATTATTTTATATTCGTATATGTATTTAATAAAGTGCTATTATTATTTTATTTTATACAGGGTTTTTTTTCTTGGATCAGTTCAGTCAATATTTACATAAAAATAGCCATATAAAATTTTCTAAGCCGTTCTTTTCTTTTTTTTTGGGATACTGAATAAGATTCTTGAGTTTGCAAACTTTTATTTTGAAGAATAATATCAGGAAACCCTCAAAAGTTTATTTTCTTTGTTCATTTTTATATAATTTTTACCCACACCTTAGTTCACTTTTATTTTGTTATCTTATTTTCTTACTCTGTTACATAATTTTAGTTATTTATATCTTTTTTAGCCTTGATGAAGCAAAGTAACGTGGGGTGAATCGTTTACCATACTAAATATTTTATTTCATATTTTTCTTAATCACACCCGAACCATCTAGTACACAATTTCAGTTTTTTTGCTAATATTGAGACAAATTTATCAAGAAACGAATCATGAGGGGTATTCATAATGTTGTGTTAAATGTAAAATATTTTACCATGTTAAATGTGCCAAGTATAGGATTGTGAACAGCCCAATTTAAAGTCATGTTAAATGGTAAAAGCCCTTTTTCAAATTTTCTGAGGAACTTATTTTATAACCTTTCATTCCAAAACTTTACTTTCTTGTTTACATCTAAGTTTTGATTAAAGTAAGTTTGACTATTGAGTGTCTTTTTCATCTTCTAACTTGTGAAGAAGAGAATCAAGAAAAGCTAATTGACAACTATCCTTCATTATTATTATTATTGCCATTCATTGCTTTATTAGTTTTAAAAACATCCAAAACAATAGTAACACAATCAAAACACAAACTATGAGCTAGTAATATGTATAATACAACATTGCTTGTTCCTTTGGCAACAAAAAAAAATGGTGACGAGCTCAGCTGATCTGTTGCGTGACGTCATTCTTCATTTAACTCTCAACCATGTTATATGTTAAATTGCTTTAACATGCTAAAAGAAGGAAATATTTCTCTATTTAACACGAGTTTTCCATTTAATACGCTTTAACATGTTAAAATAAAGATCATGAATACCCCTACTATATCACCTTTCAGACAGTTGGCAGGAATTGAAAGCTTTCCAGCGCATAAACCGTGTCAAAGACGAATTAATGTTAAATTTTATGAATATTTTCTTATCTTAGATCTTTTATACACATTGTTTTGTGATACAACCAATATTTTTCGAGATAGAAGCTGAAAAATTAAATAAAGCTCAACCTCTTGATTATTTATTTTGTAAGAGTTTCTGATGCTGTTTCTACACGTTTGCCACCTGCCGCAAAACCAAGACTCCTTAACAAAATAAAGATAGGCTAAAGGAAAGGAAACTTAAATATCAGAAAAGTAGAATGTAGATAATAAAAATTCCTATAAATAGTGCTACATAACCTATACTACCGCATAACCTATGCTACATAACCTATACTGGTACATAACCGTTCTAGAATTTTTATCAGAAACTTTTTAATTTAATTACCTTGACACATAATGTCTTCATGAATATATATTTGTGCTATGCTAAATTTTAAAAAACGGCTGAAGTTAATTAACAAGATTTGAAACAATGCATATACCGAAGTGATAGGATTTTAAAATATACAACCTTAAACTAGAGTTAATTGTTGAAGGTAGGGTGAAATATTTTTAATTAGTAAAAACGCATAGAGCACTGAAATTTATCAGTTGGCAGTTCTGAAACAATGCAAACTGAAAACCAACTTTCAGATGCAGCACATGTGCCCTTTTAGTATAAGAGCCGGGAAGAAAAAAAATTAGTTATCTCACCCCAATTTTTGATTACTTTAATGAAAACTATCTATAATTACTTCTCAAAACTAATGATTCTGCCAAGTATGTAGGGGGAATAAAAAATGATAGCAGTTTCAAAACTTTAAAAAAACATTCATTTTTCATTCGGAGCTCTATATCTTAAAAACTACCTACAACACTACAGAATCTATTTTGAGAAATCTACATCTCAGTAACCATTCGACGTATAAATGTCTATTAGCACTCAAATTAAAGCTACATAATTGTACAATAAAGTAGTATATGACCTTTACTTGCGTAGGTATAATAGTTTTCATGATATTTGCTGTTATAAATTGATTTAAAGTTGTTCGGACAATAAGTTTGATTTATGAAAAACTTTATTTCAGAAACCATTGAACGTACAGATGTCTGCCATCACTCAAATTAAAGATAGTTATATTTACTATAATATATGTTATAACTTATATCTTTGTAGAAGTAGTAGTTTTTATGATATTTGACAAAATAAACCCACAAAATGTTAATTTCTAGTTGTTTGTACAAAATGTTGGATTTTTGAAAAATATATCTCATATATGTCTGCCAGCAATCAAAATAAATGAAATTTAACTTTAAAGTAATTACAACACTTATATTCGTAGGGTTAATAGTTTTTATGATATTTACATATAATATAAATTTGGCAAATGAAAATTTGTCCGAACAATTATAAATCAATTTATTCCAGCAAATTTGATGAAAACTATTACTCCTACGAAAATAAATATCATAAGCTACTTTATACCCCATTGAACTAGCTTTAATTTGAGTGCTAATAGACATATGTACGGCAAATGATTTTTGAGATATAGATTTTTCAAAATATATTCACTAACTACTGATCGTTACATTTTTATGAAATAAATTTACTCTACTTTAAATGATGCTCTCTTAGATTTTCTGTTGTTGTTGGTAGTTGTAAAGATATAGAAGAGCTCCGAATAAAAAATCAATTGTTTTTTAACGTTTTTAAACAGCCACCATTCTTTATTCCCCCTACCTATACTTGGCAGACTCATCAATTTTCACTAGTAAATATACCTAGTTTTCAATTAAGTAATCAAAAATTGGGGTAAAATAACTGCCTTTTTTCTCCTCTTGGGCTCCTGTACTATTTTATTTGTCCCCAAAAAATCAACGACACCCGAGGGGCGGTAGCAACATTGTTTGGCAAACTTTTAGAGGCACCCTTATACTTAAAATTCTATATATGAAGTGGCAAATCCAGAATCTGAGCGTTTTTTTTTTTTTTTTTTTTTTGGCTAAGCTGATAGATTTATTTATTGATAGATATTACAATCTGC
>NW_027114844.1:87335-161124 GCF_000696795.3 Halyomorpha halys
TTTATGATTCCCTCTTACGAAGCAATGGTCTATATTACGAATATAGGAATTGTAGTAGGTAAAAAGTCTGTTTTGTTCTCTTGTCATTTGTCTCACAATATGATTTTCCTTACCTTTTGGTACTTTTAAAATTTCTTTTCTATAGTGGACGCTAATGAGATATGTTTTCTGAGCTAGTTCGATTGTTGTCGAGGTCAAGTGACAGATATGGACGTCTTAGAAGAGTTGTTCAAATAATTAAATAAAAATACTGCAAATGTAATTCATTAAGTATTACGAATTATATTTACTTCACTTTAATTTAGAGAACAAAAATTCATTGCTGTAGTTCTGGCTGCTTGCACCAAGGCAGAAGGTAAATGCCTCGACTTGTTCCCTGAGCCATGAGAAAGGAGGCTACAAAACAATAGGACTTCTCAGAACTGAAGGAAGGAGGACTTGATTTATAAACTTTGTGTCACTGCTTCGCTGCGGACTTAGCTGATCATACCATCTTGGCTGAGCTAAATAACAAAACGCTGGAATAATTCGGGACCTCATAAAGACTTGATACGTTTAAATTGTGGTGTTATAAAAAAGGATTGAACAGAGGATTTAGTTTTCTACGAAATTGTGTATACTTTCTACTATGCTTTAACAATGCCATTATTATAAAACAAGCTGTAGGTGTAATAAAAAAAATATCTGTATTTATATAAAAATACATTTGATATAATTATTTGATACAAATATGTAGAAAAACTACCCATTGGTAACACTTTAATATTTCTATTTTAGAAGGTCTGGAGGCCATATTCTTTTCAGGCCCCTCGGAGGATTGTCAGGAATGGAAGGAGAAGCAAGGTTAGAAACTTATGGATTTAGGCAGGTTTATTTTTTTTTTTTTATTTACAGTTTTAAAAATAAATTGAAGTAAAGAGATAGGAAGTTTGTGTATTATGTAGAAAGCCCCTTTTGAAGAATTTAGAAGGAATACCACAAATCTGAAAATTAAGTCCTGTTGGGTAGAAGTAGACCCAGAAATTGTCATCATGGAGCAACCTAAAACAAAATTAAAATATCTGGTAAGTTAATCACTCTACATTAACTTACCATTCTGCTATGAGATGAACTTAATGCTAGTACATTTTAAAACAGTTGTGTCTTCATTATTCAGAATATTAATAGTTTCCTTTACCACATATTATAAGTAAGGCGAAGTAAACTCTCTGTCATTTCAGCGATGGGAAAACAGCGATCCGTTCATATTTTTTATTCATCTGTTATTATTATTTATTTATTAATTTACGGGGCAACCCCCGTACAAAAAGAGTTAGCCTGTAAAATACATAGTTAAATGTATCACTCGTCTTGCCACACAGTATCTTTTAATAATACCCCACTTATTCCTGTTGAACAGATCCGTTAATTAGGACTAAATCTGGACAAACGACTGACATAGAATCCTCATACAAGACTGAAAAGACAGGAAACTGCACGCAGATTCAGACTATTACAACATTTATTAGACAAACGGTCTTAACTTCCAATCCAATACAAAAGACTGATTACATTACTATTATAAGGACTATCTGGACATACGGAGTTGAGCTATGTGGCTCCACTAAATCATCGAATTCCTCCCGAATCTATTCCTTATAGGCCAAAATCCTTAATGCTCCTTATTTGCCACAAATGGATGACTTGATTTGTGGCAAATAAGGAGCATTAAGGATTTAGGACCTCAATGCCCCTTATGTTGCCGATTTGGCCAGAATCATATACCAATCCTTCCATGATAAACCACTCAAACCAACTCGTTTCTAACCTTCTCCTTCATTACCTAATAATCCTCCTAGACGTCTGAAAAGAAGATGGCCTCGAGATCTTATCCTCTAGAAATAGTTTTGGAGTTCTATCAATGGATAGATTCTCCACATGTTTATATCATGTCATTATATCACAGCAAGTTTACTAGATGTGTGTATATATATACATACAGTTGTAAATAACAATAAATGAATTATTAATAAAAAAAAAATCACCGTTGTTATTTTACAACAATTGTAAATTGAAAATAATTAATAAGCCGATAACAAACAATATAAAAGAAACATTACAATATAATGCAATGTACCACAATAAATGAAACAAAAACTATACATCCTATTCTGACGGACCAATTTGGACATATGGAATTGAGCTCTGGGCTCCACCAAACCATCAAATTCCTCCCGCATCCAATCCTTACAAACCAAAATCCTACGTAAAATCATTGATGCTCCTTATTACGTTGCAAATAAAGTCATTCACAAAGACCTTAACAACCTATTCGTTGCAGATTTGGCCCTCTTAATCTTTCATCCTTAACAATCCCTGATAATCCTCCGAGGCGTCTGAAAAGAAGATGGCCACGGAACCTTCTAATTTAAATTAATGTTTGAAGTACCCCCAATGGGTAGTTCCGAAGATTTGTAAGTTTATATGAAAAATACAACATATTTACTTATTGTATTATTTTGTACAGTTGTAAATTACGTTAAATAAGTAAAAAAAACCTATTGTGAACAAATGTATACATCTCTAAGTATAAGACTTTGGGTTACATAAATAAATATCGTTTAAAAGTCGAATCGTGAGTGTACTGATAGCAATTCATACAAATAATATGCGTTAATATTTTTCAGATCTGGCATTTATCGGGTTCGCTTGTCTTTGGTACGAGGTACAGTTTGCATAACAATTCTCCAATGTTGTTCAATTGCAAGCTGGATAAAGCTTCTGTGGGTCCAAAGTAAATTTGCGTGTACTGACATTCAGAGTAATTGCATATTTACCAGAAAATCTTAGTTGGGCAATCATTCTCGAGTAAGCTATGGGGCAGCTCATCTTTAGGTAGCTTTGAGGAGCGTCCAATTTAATGAAAAATCTAATGTGCCACAGGCTAAAGGTCGATTCTCATGATAACGAGAGGTCTCTACTCTTGACGAATTCACTATAGCTTTCTAAGATCTTATTTGATACTTGCCGGATCATTGAATAATATCGTGTCAAAAATAAAAAATCAACCACTGTCCAACTGCAGTAGCTTTAAATTCTTTGTTACATTATTTCCTTAGGCGAGTTTAACTCATGTTCAGTATTTTTAAAAACCGGGAAAAATATTCAAGTATTCATCTGTTACTTACTATTATTAACAATGATTGATGATGGATTTCTCAAAAAAACAGGATCAAGCCATGCTAAACCATTTGTACTTAAGGGTGTCTTTAGCTGTTAAGAACGATTACCAACTTTCCTTGCGTAGAATGCAATAGTTTATCAAAAAATAACGAAGCCATAGATGAAATAGGATTGAAAAAAATTGGACAGTCCCAGGAAGGAATCATACCCCCGACATTCTCAAAGACACATTGCTACCCTCGCTTCAAAGTATTCGACTATCGAGTCCTCTTTCGAAAAAATTTATATGTTTCCTCAATATGAAGTAGTTCCAGTTGGTCGAGATTTTTTTACTCGATGTCGGGATTCTACGTATTTAGAAACACAAAACCAGGGGCTTTGCTGAAAAGAGTAATTAGGAAGGGTAATAAAATGGGAAGATTTAAACTTTCCTAACAATTTTAGATCCTAGAGCGCGGTCTAGGGGTTATAATGTGAAATTCAACTTTTTCCTGAACATTTTTACAGCCATTTTTGCAATTTAAAAGTTTGTTTTTAATTAAAATTATGAAATTTATTGACTATTCCGGTTTCTAAATTATTGGGGAGATGACAAACCCCCTTCTCCCTTCTCTCAAAGTTTGAGGATGGACCTATACCCTGGGTTAATTTTTTTTTCTATTTCAGTTACAAAAATGTATTATTGTATATAAAAAAAAACCTAAAACGCACAGATATTCTATTTACGTCAATAGCCATGACATGCCGATCCACGATAGACGCTACCAACCGAGCCCACATAGGCATGCTCAACTAACTGTCCACGCGAAGAGAACATCCCCGCCTATGATATACTGACGTACAGGATGGCGGACATGGAGGATATATAGCCCACCTTGAACCACCGTCCATCAAGAGGCGAACCAGTACATCTGCCTCCAGACAGGTTCACACGGTAAGTCACGTGACATCTTCACGGGCGTCCCAGCGGGATGTGCGTGTCTTCTGCGAGTGGCTGTCAACAGGGTATTCCTGCTTTTGAGCAACGGTAGATATACCGTGGAAATACCTGAAGAAGATTTATTCTTAGAAAATAAACCTGTGGATAAAATATAGCTGTGTTAGAACTTCTCCTGTCGTCTAAGTAAAAATATTTTATGATGATTATTTAATTTTGTTGGTTTTTTTATAATTATCTGTAATTTTACTTCCTAGTGATCTATACTTCAGGAATCATTAAAACTGAATTATGATCTTAATAACTATTGATCTATGTTATTATTTTTTTAAATGTATAAATGATTAAACGGAAATGGTCAGGGCTGCAGTAAAAGAAAAAAAATTTCAACTACGTCTTGATGGCCAATATTTGGACCTGGACCTGGACCAATGCAGTCTTCATCAGTTATAAAAAAAAAGATTCGAAGTAGTTCAGCGGTAGTACAAGAACCCAACAGGAGGAAAATGTAAGTTATTTCACCTCAATTTTTGATAAATTAAATGAAAGCTGTATACAATAACTAGTAAAAATTGATAAGTCTGGATCTAGATAGGAAAAATACAAAATGGCGGCTGTTTCGAAGCATTAAAAAAATATATTTTTCTTTCAGAGCTTCATGTCTTTAAAATCATCAACAAGACTAGAAAAACTAATAAAGCACTATTTAAAGTAGAGATAATTTACCAAAATATGAGCCCTAATAGAGATATTGATGTTTAATAGTTCTCGAGATATAGCTATAGAAGGCAAATTTCATAAAAGAGTGCACTGAAAAATCAGTATTCAGTGGATTTATTTTGAAAAATCTATATTTCAAAATCCATTCCACGTAAAATGTCTATTAACAATAAAATTATTTTTTTTTCTTTTCATACCTCCTTTATTAAATAGATAAATAACATTATTAATATATAAATATAAATATATACATACGCAATTGGTGCCCTTCCTTTGCCACATGGCATTCATTATAAGGGGTTGGGCTGGGTCCGCTGAAGGCGGATTACAATATTGGCTCAGGAGTCGCTGGAGAACGGGGAGGGCCGCTCGGGGATAAGGGGAGAGGGGTTAAGATGACTGAGGGCGACTTCTGGTGCCGTAAAAACGACGAACAGTAGAGGTCCCAGCACAAAGCCTCGAGGGACCCCGAAGGTGCGGGACTGGGGACGAGAAGTCCCCGCCTACTCGTACGGCGAAAGATCTTCCTTGAATTCCTCCATGTCCAACTTGAGCTTCTCCAGTCCGCGAAGTAGGTGCGGGTGGGACACGCTCTCGAAGGCCTGGCTGGAGTCCAGAGTGATAAAGGCCGTCGTAAAGTTCTTCTTCATCTGCCCTATGGTGTACTATTTAAGCTTCACCCGTTGTGTTCAAAGGCGTAACCTCGCTGAAATCCAGTCTGCTCGAGGCGCTTCCCTGCAGTGCTCCATGGTGGTGGTGTAGGAGCCGTTCCAAGACCTTGCTTATCAGCCTGGTCGGTACTGTTCAGGCAAGTCACCTTTTTTTCCCGATTTGAGTAGCAGCACTACGATCGCATTTTTCCAGGCAGTTGGGAAGTAAGAGAACCATATGCATGAAATGTTCTGCAGGAAGGCTTTACCCTTCCTTAGGAACTCGTCCTACCCAAGCGCCTTGTTACCCTTAATGGAGCTTAGTACCGACTTCAGTTGGCTGAAGGTGAAGAAGATGGGCTTCTCAAGAGGACTCGGTGACCTCCCAGGTGATGTAGGAGCATCAGACGTTTTACACTAAAATTAAAGCTAGTTAATGTACTATAACGGAAGTAGTTTATGACGTTTATTTTCGTAGGAGTAGTAGCTTTTATTATATTTGCTAAAATTTTTTTAAATAAAATTTTTAATCAGATGCCATTTTTCGTTCCCCCTAACTATACTTGACAGAATTTTTACTAATAATTGTATGCAGTTTTCATTAAAATAATCAAAAATTGGGGTGAAATAACTAGCTTTATGACTACAAAGTAATGTATAACGTTTGTCGTCGTAGAAGCAGTAGTTTTCATGATATTTGTCCTAATATATTCTCAAAATATTGATTTCGAGCTGTTCGAACAAAGTTTTTGATGAATGAAAAAATATATCTCATGAACTCAGTAGTTTTTAATTAATTTTGGGAAAACCATATCTCAGGAATCATTTGACGGACAGATGTCTCTCAGCACAAAAATTAAATCTAGTCCAATGTATTATAAGGTAGTTTATCTTCGTAAGAGTAGTAGGTTTCATGATATTTGAATAAATAAATAACATAAATTGATTTCTAGTTGTTCAGACAAAATATCGTATGCATCATAAAAATATTTACCCCTACGAAGATAAACGTTATGAACTACTTTATTGTACATTAACTCAGCTTTAATTTGAGAGGTGTCAATGCTAAACATGAAAGTGATTATCACTCTTGTGATATTTGTATAAAAACGTTGATAAATCGATCTTCTTGGATTATCATATATATTTTATGATCTTTTTATCATTCCTCACCGAAACATTTTTAAGTTATAAAATCATTTTTGAAGATTCAACCACAGAACCATTTTCTATACCATGTTTTAGTAAAATTGAACAATTAGACACTCACACTGTCTCTTTTATCCTTTATCACATCGAAAACTTGCCCTTTTTTAATGATTTCCTAGTTTAATGATTAATAAATTAACAATTTGTGGACTTAAAGGAGTATCAGGTCCCAGTAATAATGTGGTTAGGGAGATAGGGAAATGGAAGCGAACATTTCGCAACTGCGTTCTGGCAGCAGTCCAAGGATTCTTCTAATCACAGTTATAAATGAATTGTAGAAAGAATTTATATGAAGAATAAACAAATTAAAGGAGGTTGGTCAAGGAAATATTTACAGTATTTCAGAATGACGTAATGTGAACTGACACTTTGAGTAAGCGGATCATCAACATAGTGATTACTTAGGAATTCAATTTTTAAATGTTTCAGGAGAAAAAAAAATAGGAAAATACTTTATTAATTATGTTTTTAAATGTCATGTTCAGAAAATAACATGACAATAAGAACAAATATGGTGCCGGTAGAAGTTCTTAATCCACATTTTCGTTTGTAATCAGTTTATATTTATTGAAATTTACAACTGATTAAAGAAACACAATAAGCGAATGTTTCATAAAAGATGATAATCTTGGGAAGGAACCACCCAATAATTGCTTTAAATTAGAAGATCCCTCGGCCATCTTATTTTTAGACACCTCGAGAGATCTGCAACGAATGGGATATTGAGGTCTTTATGGATGAGTTTATTTGTGACGTAATAAGAAGCATCAGGGATTTTAGGAAGGAATGGATTGTAAGGAATGGATATGGAAGGAATTTGAAGGTTTGGTGGGGCCCCAAAACTCAATGAATAGGGGAGTAGATGTTCACGGCGGAGAGTAAAGGTGATTTTTAAAGATTTATTTTGATTCTTCTGTTCTAACACCATTCTTCAGTGGATGTTATGTGTGACAGCAGATTATGTGGTGCAGTAGTAGGTTTATGTATAATATTAATGAGAAAGGAGCAGCCCTGGGTGCCAGAGGTGCTCAAGAGCTTGTTCAACGACGAGAAAGACTCCCGTGCAGTGGAAGATATGATCCACCACACGATGACACAGTTGTCTACTGGAATGGGAATCCGTAATGATGGTCAGGAATAAAATGATTTGGATCTAGAATTGGATAGAGGTGTTTCTAAGATCTGTCCTTTTATCCTTCTAGGAAGGAAGGCAATAGGACGGTATATTACAAGAGCTGGGAAGAAAAAAAGGCAGTTATCTCACCCCAATTTTTTATTACTTCAACAAAACTATGTATAATTAATAGTCAAAATTGATGAGTCTGCCAAGTATAGGTAGGGGGATTAAAAAATGGCGGGTGTTTCAAAACCTTAAAAAACCATTGATTTTTCATTCGGAGCTCTGTATCTTAAAAACCACCAACAACACTAGAAAATCTAAGAGAACGTCATTTAAAGAAGAGTAAATTTGCTAAAATATTAGTCCTAATAGAGTTATTTACCTTAAATAGTTTTCGAGATATAGCTTTTTAAAAAGCAAAATTACTTAAAAATCTACTGAAAGATTAGTAGTTAGCTAATTTATATTGAGAAATGTATATCTTTATTAAAGATTTAAATTTATATTCATATGTGAATATCATAAAAACTACTATCCCTACGAAGATAAGTGTCATAAATTACTTTATAGTAAGTTAAAATTTCCTTTCTTTTGAGTGTGGCAGACATATGTGCATCTTATGGATTTAGGGATATATTTTTTCAAAAATCCAACATTTTATACGAATAACTATAAATTAATATTTTGTAAGTTTATTTTGTCAAATATCATAGAAACTACTACTCCTACAAAGATAAACATAATATACTATTTTGTAGTAAATTTAACTAGCTTTAATTTGAGTGCTAGCAGACATCAATACGTCCAATGGATTCTGAAATAAAGTTTTTCATAAATCAAATTTATTGCCCGCACAACAATAAATCAATTTATTTTAGCAAATATCATGAAAACTACTATTCCTACGAAGGTAAAGGTCATAAACTTCTTTATAGTCCATTAAATTTAATTTGAGTGCTAATAGACATCAGTACGTCACATAGTTCCTAAGATAAAGATTTCTCAAAATAAATTAACTAACTACTAATCTGTCAGTAGATTTTTAAGTAATTTCGCTTTTTAAATAGTTATATCTCGAGACCTATTGGACGTAAATAGCTCTTTTAGGTCTAATATTTCAGCAAATTTACTCTTCTTTAAATAATTTTCTCTTAGATTTTCTAGTGTTGTTGGTGGTTTTTAGGATATAGAGCTCCGAATGCAAAATCAATTTTTTTTAAGGTTTTGAAACAGCCGCCATTTTTTAATCCCCCTACCTATACTTGGCAGACTCATCAATTTTGACTATTAATTATACATAGTTTTGTTGAAGTAATAAAAAATTGGGGTGAGATAACTGCCTTTTTTTCTTCCCAGCTCTTATACTAGGAGGATGGATATTCAAGGAGTGATAAATCAAATTTTGTATGGTAAATTTTTCGACCTATGAAAAATATCTATCAAATTATTTTGAAATCGGAATTCTAAATTGGAGAAATTCAAAATAAATTTAAGTATAATATAGTTAGGTATAACCAATGGGGTTTCTCTGCACTTTAAGATATGTGAGGCGTCAAATTATTATCCGAACATCTTTGGATTGTAAACTAGATGCTACTCAAAATCGTTGATTTATTTAATATATAAAAATTAGCAAAGATCAAAAAGAAAAGAAATTTTTTGATTTGCAAAATCATGATTTACTTGTTAAAAGTCATCTGTTTCTATCAACAACAGTGTTAGACTGCTTAATCTTTATTAAAGCAATTGTACTTTTCTGTTCATTTTTAATTCGTTTAATTTATGGATACAGTTTAGGGACCCATGGTATAAAGCACAAGTTGCCAAAGTGGGTGCTGCGGCTAGTTAGGTTTGCAAGCGAATGTCGCTTTTTCTAAATATTACAAAAAAAAATTTTTTTTCATAATTTATTTATTGTTACTAACAACTGTATAAAAATATATACAACAAGTAAAATTGCTGTTAGCGATAAAATGGCATGATACAAACATATGAATAGAACTCCAATAAAAGTTCTAGAGGTGCTCTCAAAGCCACCTTCTTTTCATATGCTTAGGAGGATTATTAGATAATAAAGAAGAAACCAGGTTAGAAACAAATGGGTTTGAGTGGTTGGGAAGTAAGGAGCATTAAGGATTTTACGAAGAATTTAGGGCATGTAAAAAATTAAAGTAAAATCTGGCATTAAGATTACAAAGGGTATTTTAGAATCTAGAAGAGTAAGCTGCACGCCAGAATATCTTTTTGCTCTAATTATTTTTTGCGTTATTATCTATATAATTTTGTAATGCACAACGGCTAATATGTTTTATTTAAAAATATATTTTTAAATTAAAAAAATTAATTTAAAAATAAAATATTTTAAAATTTTTCAAGCTGATATATTCGTGCTATTTAAGCGGATCCAAGCAAACTAAAATTGAACGTTTACAGTTTGAATTATAGCTATTGGAAGCCTTGCAGATGCACTGCACGAATGATTGGCCGTCCGGAAAGTAGTTTAGACTAAAATCAATGCCTTGTGCACAGAAGTAACCTGTAAATGATGCCAGTATAGTTCCACTCTTGGCCTGTAGGTCGAAATATTATAAGAAGATGAAGTAGCTGATATATTGAAAGACCTGAGGGCATAGCGTTCACTTTTAGTAATGGCCTTCCTCGACTGAATAGTCTCGCACTACCGCGTTCTTGGATATCAAATATTTGCATATGACTGACAGCTAGAGCGAAGGGTGTACTCAGCAAAGCATATTATATTTTACCATGTAGAAACTTTTATTTTTATTTGATTATTATAGCACTTACTGGACAACGGTCTAAACTTCTAACCCATTATTAAAGACTGATCAACATTAATATATTAATGCCAATTTCGACATACGGAGCTGAGCTTTGAGGTTCTACTAACCCTTCTAATTCCTCTCGTGTCCAATCCTTACAATACAAAATCTTTCGTAAAATCCCTAACGCTTCTTACTTTGACACAAATAAAATCATCCATAAAGACCTTAATGTTCCATATGTAGCCATTCTAGCCCGAACCAGAAATCAATCCTTCCATTATAAACTACCCAACCACTCAAACCCACTAGTTTCTAACCTTGCTTCCTCTTCCATTCCTGACAATCCGAGGTACCCGAAAAGAAGATGGACTCGAGACCAATGAGTAGTTTCTCTACATGTTTGCACTATATCATTGTGATCTTACATCAAATTTACCTGTATTTTTATGTAAATACAGTAGCAAATATTAATAAATAATTTTTTTTTGATTTATTTTGTGCCTAAAATTTTGTAAACATTTCAAATCAAAAAAAATAATTTAAAGTTGGCACTTGAAGGTAGTTTCCTAACCTAGCAGGCCGAGGAAAACAAACCCTTATTGCTTTAGAAAGTATTTGTAATATGTTGTATGTCGTAGTTTAATCCAAACATGATTTAAAATGTTTTATGAGATATGGATCATGTTATATTATCAAACTCACGATCAGACAAAATAATATGGCTAAAGTCTCGCCAAATATAATAGTAGGACTATTTTATAATAAATCAAAAGAGTAGTCGATAACCTGCCACAGCAGTCGCTGGGAGGAAATTGCTCTAACACGCTTGAGAATAGGCCATTCTCTTCTCATAGAGTCAGAAAACTGTCACCTCCAATGTGGGGATATTGTCAGTCCATTCTCACGATTAAACATATTTTTGAAGAATGTACTCACTATCTATCAACAATAAACAGAATAATACTGACACCAAATTTATCTGAACCTCTCACAGATAAGAAAGTTAAAGTTATATTAGTGTTTACATTTTTAAAAGCGCATTTCCTTCTTCCTAAATTATAACTCCTCATCGATAATTTTTTTTCATTAATTTATTCATTATTTTCGTTTTATTTAGAATTTTTTGTATGAATCACGTTCATTTTTTACATTTGTTTGAATAAAGTGAATGTGTGCTTTAATAAATTTCTGTGCGTGCATGTGTTTGTAACTTAATTATAATATACCATAGGCGTTGATAACCGAGAGTTTTTACGCCTTTAAACAAAACAAACAAACAACATCAGGATTTTCTTATCAAAATATTTTATATGGCTGATAAAAAAAAAATCACGGATTTTTATTTACGAATTGATATTTTAATCATCAAATCTGTGTCACAGCTCAAAAAATCCCTACCTTAATTTTGGAAGACACCTACTTTTCAGGTTCACTTTTCTTCATGCATAAATTCGCGTTAAAAATCTACGAAACTGAAGATCGTGACCTTTGCAGATAGTCTACTCAGGCATAATATTGTAAGTATCAACATGATAGAGAAATTGCAAAGGCGGTTCGTAAGCTGAAAAATCATTAATCACTCGTGATTGACAATCTCTACTTCAACAGGAGGTGATGCAGTCAATCTCTTCAGAACATGACAGAGGCATCAGCACTCAGTTCCTCCTGAAGGTTCTAAAAGGTCATTGTTAATTGAAGGACCTCAAAGTGAAAGAGCTATATTGAAGTTTGATCCTCTACCGTCTTCATGATAAAAATGGTCTGCATTGAAGCTGCTGCAGTAAATACGAAATGCAATGCAGATCATCTTTAGTTTATGTACCTTTCTAGGACGACAAAGCGGAATTCCAATAGCAATCCATTTTGTTGGATTGAAAGCTTTCAAAGATCGGAATGAACCATAAGGCATACATCAAGGAGATTGGAACAAACCAAAGAAGCTTCATACGGCTCATAAAGTTGACTGCAAAATGTGCCCTCATAAAGCTTACAACTTCTCATCGATATAGGAATCGCTAGGAAATGACCTAATTTAAATTTGAATCCTATATAATATATATATATATATATAATGCTGTGTGCGCATTTCAGAACTTTTCACTTACCAGTTTGAAATGAAATTAATCCATACAATGAAGAGATGCTTAATTTTTTCTAATAAACTCAATTAAATGTACCTTAAAGAAAGATTTTTTTTTTTTTAATTTGGCACTAAAGCCCTGTCATACCATTCAAAGAGAATAACCTGAATAGATCACCTAGGTCACGTGATTGTTCATTGATATACCCAACATTGAAATAGTAGCCATATGCGCCCTATAACTATGTTATTTCATTTTCGTTTTGAGCATGGCTGTTCACGACATGCAGACCATTTTGCGACGCTTGGTCATTTGGACTCAGGGGAGCTCCAAAAGTATATTCCCGTCAAAAACTCAAATTCAAAATTTTACACGATTACAATATTTCTCCTTACTATGTATTCTACTTAATGCTATGTATTTATAAATTGATTGGAGAAGATGTTCGGGGAGTGCGGTCAGCAAAGAACAACATAAATAACAAAAAAATATTTATTTGTTTATTATTATTTATTATTTTTTGTTTATTTATGTTGTTCCTTGCTGACCACACCCCAGACCATCTCCTCCCATGAATAATCTCTGGTCAACAATCTACACCTCACTATGTATTAATACTATGTATAAATGAAAGTACAGAAAGATTCAGGAAGGTATTAAAAGGAATGCTGAAAGGATTATCAAAATTATATAACTTTCCAGTAATCCAAGATTTCGTTGAACCTTCCCCGCCAAAAATCAACAGAGGGAGTTTTTAAACTCTCAATAGTATATGAAGATTAAAAAAAACTTAAATCTGTTCTGCTACAATCCAGGAAGGGTCAGAGATACATTACTTTGTAAGGTCTGTTACTAGGCCAACGGTTGTGCAAGGAGATGGTTTAGTCAGAATCATCATGAGGCTGGGTGGATTCCGGAGGGCCCCCGAACTCCACAGGGCTTACTCACGGCTACAGTGAAACGGAAAAAGTTGTGGAAAATAATTCTTCCAAAACTTGATTCGAATTCGATCCTTAGAGTTAGTAGCACAGTGGAAAGATTTATTATAAAACTTTGTTTTCGGTATGAAATAAAATCATTTGTCAAAAAATCATCGTCTGTTACTTGGTAAAAGAAAGTAAGAATTCACTTTCTGAAGTGTTCTAAATCAGTTTTCCTTAAGGATTTTTCAGTTTTCCAGTCTAAAAGGGTTTTCCTTGAAATTACAGCAGATGGGTTGAACTTATCTTGGTTTCAGTGCCTTCAATAACCAGTTGGTTTATATAAAATAAATTTGTAGCGCTACAACCCATCAAGGGTTAGAAGGGAAGGAAATATTGTTACAAGACCAACGGATTTGCAAGGAGGTGATTAGTTCAGAATCACACTCGACCACCAGAATTTTACCCAATTAAGGGTACCCAATTAAAGAGTCTGGGTGGACCCCAGTGGACTGACTCACAGCTACAATGAAACAGAAAACAATTATCTGTTACAACCGGATCCTTGGAGTTAGAAGCACAGTGCCTTTTAACTGAACCGTACCGCTCTAAATCTTATTAGGCAACAATTTCTTGTTCAATTCAAATTTCTCCTAAGAATAATTCTTAATTTTCATGCAATATTTTTTTAAATATTTATTGGTTATTATTATTTATTTCTTCCATAGCTTGTCGTGTATTTAAGTAAACTAGATCACGAAGTTATTTAACCCTAACCGTTGAACAGGTGTATGTGCACCTAATGCTAGGGTTGCCCAGGGGATAGGGGCCCTAAATCTAGGCCGATAGATGCACCAGCTGAATTGATTAAGAGGCGCAATTAATCAATATTTTATTATCATCATGAATTCTTCCTTAATTAATTACACTTAGACTGATAAAATTAAGTTTGAAAATGAACTCAAGGTGTTGGATACCTTACTTAGGCCGGTTACAGCATTATCCACTTACCATTCAATTAGTTCGTTGTTTATATTTTAATGTTAATTGGCATTCAACTTCCATCATGGTTATATATTTTATGGTATCAAATATTGTTTATTGTATCTACTGTTTTAAATCGGAGCATAAGTAGAATATAATTGTACACATTGTATTAGGAATAACTATTTAATTATTTATTAGGAATAAGAATTTAATTCGCTATGTCATTAAACTACTAATTCTTACTAAAATGTACACTTTTCAATATTATTTTGTGGATAATTATTTAATTATTTATATAGTTTTATGAATAATTATCTAATTATGTATGTAGTATTAGGAATAACTATTAAATTATTTATTAGGAATGAAAGTTTAATTCGATATATTATTAAATCATATTAAGATATATACTTTTTTATAATGTTTTAGGTTTTAGAAATAACTATTTATAGGAAAAAAATTTTTAATTCGTTGAATTTTTCAATTATGTTAGGATAAAAATTATATTATTATATTTATATTAACATTATATTATTTTAATAAAATTATATTAAGATATTACAGTTACATAAGAAGAATATATGTTTATTAGTGAAAGACAAAGTTATGTACAAATTTCATTAAATTTATAATAGTTTTATAACAAAACCTGCTCCATAACAAAAACAATGAAAGAAATATAAAATTACTCGATAATAGAAAACTATTAACGTAATATTTTACTTTATTACATAAAACTTGATAATAATCAGAATTATTTTAAATCAACTAAAACAAAATATAAGAACAAATATTAATTGGGCTTCTAAAACTACTTACATGCCACAATTTATATGCCAATTACAGGGAACTTTATTGCATACTTTACAATGTAAACATAGTCAATTAAATTTAACTTCATTGTCAATGTTCAATATATTTTGGAAGTTTTGTTGATCGCTAGATACGGATAGGAGTGGCTTTGACATATATTGTCTATTTTCTTTAAAGGTTGGACAATATAGGAATATGGGTACAAACCACTATTGAAATATCGTTTGCAGAAGAAGATGATCTGGGTGGGGGGGAAATAAAAACTCAAATAGTGATTAAACTTGGCTAAAAAAAAAATACAAACACTTAAATCGTGTAAACGGAGAAAGACTTGAGCAGGTCCAGAATTTAAAATATTTTGGTACTTATCTCAATGAAAGCGGCTACATTGATAAGGAAGTTTCTCAAAGAAAAAAATCAGTTGGAAGAATATTTAGTTTGCTTGGAAGGGGTTTCCTGGGCAAAAGGGAGGTGACGAGAACAACTAAAATAATGATCTAGAAATCGATGTTCCTCCCTATTCTTTCCTACTCTTTCGAATTGTGGACCCTCACCTCGAAACACAAGAGCCGGATCCAATCCATGAGTATGCAGTACCTTCGTAATGTGGAAGAAAGGACACGACAAGATAGAGTACAGAACAGTACCATTTGCACTAACCTCGGAGTCAAACCGGCTGAGAACATCTAAGAGAAGCACAAGTTAAGATGGTCGGACACCTCCTCCGGATGGACCAGGAGAGAACTGCCAGAAAGACATATGTGACTCGCGTGATGGGAAGGCCAAGAGGAAGACCACGCATTTCCTGGGAGGAGAGTGTTAAGGAGGCGGGATATGGACTGGAGTAGGAGAAGGGAGGTGGTCCAAGAGCGAGACATCTGGTCCAGACCCTGAAAATCGTAACCCCACACTGCGCAAGCAGTAAAGGTTATAAAATGATTATGATGATGATGATTATAATATTGGTTATAATCCAATCATAGATTTGTTGAAGCATAAAAAAGAGTATTTTTGGGTTAGAAAGAAATTATAAGATTGAAAATAATGAAAACTAGATATATATTTATAAAGAATTATAAAAAGGTGAATAGTAAAAATATATAAAGGATAAAGAACAAAAAAAATAAATCAAGTATCACTGGTATGTAATATAATTTTTATACTACTAATATCAAAAACCAATTGTTTTAACTAAAAAATACGTTTTTACTATTTATTAGTGTGTTCTAACTTATGTATTCAGTCATATGTTTTTTAAAGTTATGTATTAGTTCTTAATAAATTTATTCAATTGTTTTCCCTTTTTTTGTAGTAGACTGTTGTACAGCTGTTATTTTTTGTTTATGCTTTATTTATGCGTTGCTATCTATTGATAATTTCTATTAATTTGCTTAATTGATGAAACGGTTGTTACGGATTACTAGAGAGGAGAGGTATGGAGGAGTGAAACAGGAGGAATGATGTATTGGATGAATTGGTAAATTGTCATTTAGCTTTGTGCGCGAAGAAGGAAAACAAATATATGTATATAGGAAAAAAAAATTTGTTTGTTAAGAAAAAATGTATTTGAAGAGAATTGTATTTAGATTATTGATTATTGTTTGAAAAATGGAAAATGTTAATGTATTGTTGCGTATTTATGACCTAATATGGATTGATGGGTATGCTGTGTGTTATAGCAACCAAATGTATTTGAGCAGCACATTTTTAATGAAGTATCTCTCTCTCTGTTTCTGCTACATAGCTAATTCCCAAAAGAAGTGACAATAAGCAACTGATGAATGACAAAAAAGTGCAATAAATGCAAACAAAAATAAAAACAGGGCGAGTTAAAATTAGTACAACTGTAACCTGCAAATTCAAGATTCATTCATGTGTATGCAGAAGGTGAGTGTCGGCTTAAACCGGTTAGAAATGTTTATTTTACTTTTGGAAAAATTCATAAAGATCCTGAAAGATTATTTTTGGAATTAATCTGTGTTATAGTTAATTTTTGTTCTGTTTTTCGTGGAAAAAAAAAATTGTCCGTCCTAATATTTTTGGCATGTTTGTTGCGGCTTAGTAAAAAAAATTACACACAGAGAAATAAAAAAATAAAAATAGTGACGTTCTTTAATCCAACTTTTTACAAAGTTTAGGTCTTCCCCTCGTTCTTCTTCCTTCCAGTGATTCTGCACAGTTATTTTAGAGAGCCTTTCAACTTTTATTGTTAGGACATCTTATTCTGCCTCTTTTTATAGTGGATATATTGCGATTCATTAAATTTTCTGAACTCTTCATTTGTCTAAATCTACCAAATTTTCTCTTCTTTTGTTGGGCCATAAATAATAAACGTGTGAATCACCATAAAAAAATAACCAATAATTGTAATTTTATTTATGCAATTTCCGAGTACAAAAATTGTAATTAAACTTACTCAACACTGTCATGTTATTTAGCGTCAACAAGCTTTTGAATTTACTAATATTCTTTTCCATTTTATTTTTTTTTTGGTAGTTATAAATTATTCATTAATATTGAGAGACTTTATTATTCATCACTAGGTTCAGATTATATTTAGTTCGTAAGTGTATTATCGGGTATAATTTATATTATTTGGTATAAAATTTTATTATATTTGGCTTTATTTTTACTTTCAAAATTTTTAATTATTTGTTAGTTTGATTTAAAATCTATTTACATGTTAATAAATAAATATTTTGACGATTTATTTCTAATATCAAATAAAATGAATTAATTCAGTAAAAATCTATTTATACAGCGCCTAAGATAACATATAATACATAACAGTTTAAAATGTTCTCTTTTTTTTTCTTTTAATTTTAGTTAAGAATTTCAGACAGATATACATATCAACATTGATGGGTTTATATATTATACTTTTTACATGAAGATATTACAAATGTTGTTACCATCACTACTACTGGTTGCTTGTTCTGTATTAAATTTTACATGCACAAAAAAAAATTAAGAGATAAAAAAAAGAATAATTTGTATAACCTATTTTTAAAAAATTTTTTTTTTTTTTTTTAATAATTTATTTATTGTTATTTACAACTGTATACATATATACACATCAAGTAAATTAAAAATCTTAAAAATTAATTAATGTTATATGTATTGTATTCACTTTTTGATTGATTACACACCTGCCAGACTGTAGTGTAGATAAGAATACCGTTCCCATAAACTCCACAAAAGCGGAATCCTTTACCTGGAGCGTACAGCCTGCCGTTGGAACTGGAGAACCCTATCAGAGCTAAATATTCTGACCCACATTTAGGACCAGGGTATCAGCTAAATCTGTGGGAAAGGAAGCCAGAGGCCCACATCCCTTATTAGTACAGCAGGTGGGTGGCCGTGAAGGTTCCCACCCTTCCTCTACTTCTTCCCAAATCTATATACAAACACTATCCAACTGTCACGTGGAAACTCCGAAACTAAAATAAAAAATATACAGTAGGTAGAAAAGTGTATTGGCCTAGTCTCAATAAATATGTAGCATAAATGAAATATTACATAACGAAAGGAATTTATGAGACCTGGAAGTTTTAGCTGTTACCATAACATTAAGGTTGATTTTAATTTTAACTTTCAAACTAATCAATGTAATGCGATTTATAGTTCCCAAAAAGTTTTGATTGTTTTTTTTTTTTTTTATTCAATAATTATCGAAAAGCTGGACGAATTCACATTATCAATAATCATGCAATCTCTCTTGTGTTGAACTAGCTAATTGTTTTAAAGTAAAAAACATTACCCCGGCATACTAATGCTAATTGGTCGACAGCACGTTTGACTTCAGCTCAGTCAGTGGTCAGCTAAAACTTAAACTGTGTTAAAATATTCATAAATCTTGTAGAGATTTGATGCATCACTAAATAATCGTTGGAAACTAATGTGCATGAAAAAGTACATTATTTTTGGTCTGAAAATGCAATGTTTTGACACAAATATTCCTTTTCTTTGGATAAGGAAAAATAGCATATCTAAAAATTTAACTAATTTCAACGATATTCGAACAAAGCAGACAATTTTTATTCAATTTTAAATTATAGCTAAAAAAAAAAAAGAAACAGTCATTTCCTGTTTTCATTGAAAATTGGTTTCTATTCATTGAAATATATGATTAGTACTTTTATTTTATTATTATATGAGTTTAAAATTATACTATATAATATTGTATCTTATTTCTTTTTTATTATTTATTGTTTTATTTATTTTTTGGATTATATTCATTTTATTTATCGTTCTATTTATATGCATATAAATATTTTATTACTTTTATTTATTAATATTTATATTACTTTTTTTATTTATTTTTTAAATTTTGGTATGAACGTGATCAATTATCACTATTACTTATTGTCCAAGTTACTGTTGTGGCAGTTTGTAATATTTATCAATAAATAAATTTTTAAAAAAAATTATCCAAATAGATGATTTTTTATTCTGAATCGTTCAAATATCATCAAAAACAAGATGTGAAAAAAAAAAAAATCTGCAAATATTCCCATGTCTGATACATAGATACATAAATTGTTAAAAAAATAAAATTATTTTTATTTATTTTAAAATCGAACATATTACGAAACATAATTTGCCTGGATTTTTATTTATACAAATCAATATAGTATCATATTTTATTTACATACTTCTTTATTATTATTATTATTATTATTATTTTAAATTTAATTTTTTTTTCATTTAATTTAGTGAGCACTATTGTTATTATTATTATTTTTCTCTTCTTTTTTTTTTTGTTGTATTTCAGTATATATTATATCAATGAGTATTTGAACACTAATGCTTAATGTCCTTAATTTGTGGCAGATTGTATTAATTATCTAAAAAAAAAAAATAATAAAAAAAAATAGATCCTTGAATACGTTAGAAATTCAATACTTAATAAAAATCAATAAGCGAGCTCATGATCTTAAAATTGATAACCTTTTCAATTTCTACGCCTCTGAAAACTTCAAAAGATCTTATCGACGAAATTTAAAGATCAAAATAAAAAAATAAATCCCAATTTTTATTTTTCTAGAAGTAGAATAAGGTTACGTTATAATAAACTTTTATATGTCAAACCCTACTTACAGCTAATATATAATATTCAAATACAACTGTAACCGAATTCGTAGTTATGAATTCAAATACAGAAACATATATAGTTATGACCGTAAATGTTGATAGGTAATTATGAGGTTTTCACCTCAAAAGTTTACTAATATCGTTTATCATTTACACTTGTTTAAAATTTAATCCCTTGTATTATGTGAAATAGAATCGTAGAAATCATGCTTAAACTATTCAAATCAGGGTTAGAGTAATAAGAACAAAGCCCTTCTCTTATACATAAGTGCGGAATATCCCTAATAACCAGGTTAAACAATAATTATTGACTCAGGTTGCAATGGTAAATTGTTTCATAAATTCGATGTAGTATTAATCGCCAATCATTTAAATTGAATAACGTAGAAGATGGTGAGGGTTGCGGTCAAAATAAAAATAGTCAACAACTATTTATTTTCCAACGTTTCGGCCCACTTTTTAGAGCTTTTCATGTTGATAGCTTTGGTGACTTTCAAATTAAATATTCATATTGGAAGATTATTGATTTATTATTTATTATTGATTTAAATATACATATATTTAATTTAAATGTATATGTAGATGTTTATGTCAAATTAATTTCAGTTTATCAGTGTTCTGTTCACATTATACCACTGCTAAAGAACATGGTTTAAACATGGCCTCTTAACACTAAGGGAAGACGAGCGCCACAAGGATTTTGAAAATAAAGTATTACGTAAAATATTCGAACCGAAACCCGGAGAATTTAGAATGATACAAAACGCTATATTGATAGAACTGCATCCGGTAAATATAATTCAGATTATATTATTAATAAGTTATGAGACTTGAGTAATGAACGAATCCATAAAATGTTAATAAACAAAAAACCGACGTGTAAACGTATAGGGGTAGACCGAAACGTGGATGGGAGGATTGTGTTTAGTATATTTGGGTTCGGATATGCATCCCTGGCATAAGCATATATTATTATTATGATTTGATTTTATCTGGTTAATTGTTGTTGGAACTTGACAAATGACTAACCTGGAATCCTCACACAAGACTGAAAAGACAGGAAACTTCACGCTGATTCCGACTATTACAGCACTTACTAGACAAACGGTCTAAACTTCCAACTCATTACAACAGACTGATCTACATAATAATAATAGTAATATGGCCCATATGGACATATGGAGTTGAGCTTTAGGGCTTCTCTCGTATACAATCGTTACTATCCAAAATCCTCAATGCTTCTTATTTTGTTACAAATTAAATCATACATAAAGACCAAAATGTTCCTTATGTAACCGATCTAGCCCGAACCCGATATCATTCCTTCCAATATAAACTCCCTAACCACCCAAATCCATTAGTTTCTAACCTTGCTTCCTCTTCCATTCTTGGCCATCCTCCGAGGCGCCTGAAAAGAAGATGGCCTCCTGACCTTATAATGTAAAATGTTTTTAGAGTTCTACTACTGGGTAGTTTCTCTACATGCTGTATCATATCATTATGATCTTATTTCAAATTTGCTTGTTGTATTTTATATGCAGCTGCAAATGTCAATAAATAAAAAATTGTTGTTGGTACGCAGTGATTCTTAAAATTATTTTTTTACATTGGATAATTCTTTGTTTATTTTTTGTTTTAAGATGAATTGAAGCCCCAAAATCTCCATTGGAAGGTAGACAATGGTGAACAATAAAGCGACGGGACCATTCTGAAGCGCTTGCACAGGAAGAAACTCGTTCCACTATTAAGCTGCCTCTATTTGCTTCTGTTTAATAGCTACCTGGCTCCAAGTTAGACATCAAAGACAAAGCCGGTAGCCTCTATTAGGAGCAAAACCGTTCTGGTAGCGTTAACTAGGAGAAAAACAGGACACAAAGGTTCAGCTCAAGGTCTATCATTACAAATAAAGGACGTTTTATTTCCGTTATAAGGCCAGTAGGGGGTCCTTTCTTTTAAATATACATGTTAAAGCCTCCTTAAATCGACAATGTCTTTCTGACGGAAAGCTTTAAAAGGTTCAAAAACAAAGCAAGCTGGCTTGGAATATAAACATTTATTTTGCTGAAATAACAATAGAAAACATAAAGTAAATAAAAATAAAACCTTCAGAAATAAAGGAATAAACAAAATTTAATTAACTAAAATACTGTTGGACGAACTCCGATGGGTCAGAGACGAGATGGGTCCTGAAGAGAATATTATCTGCTCCAAAAAGTCAGAGATGTTCTTATAATGGTGGGCCCACGTCTATACGGTGCTCTAATAACAATTTACACAGTGTCTGGTAAAGATTTGTGACCAACACAAAGGCGACTCGGTGACTTTAATTCGTAGATTGTTGTTGTATTATTAAAATAAATATTGATTATTGGCCCAAATAACTTATAATTTAATGGTATCACTGGAATGGACTGTATTTGTAATAAATTATAATTATAATGAAACAAAGTGAAATAAAACCTTTATTATGAAATAATTGATTATGTTTGTTTTGCCAAAAGGGTTACAATATAATTGTTAGAATTTGGATTAATTTTTACTATTGCTATGTTAACAAGGAATAATGGTAGGGATAATAGGTTATTTGGTAAGGGTGTTCTATTCGATGTTATGATGGAAGACAAGTTTCTCTCTTGTCTTCTCTCTCCACTGCATCTATTGCCTGAGTGTGGTGAAGTTCTACTCACTCATGATTATTTCTAAAAAGTGGTATTGCCTTCATAAAATGTACTCGCTCTTTCTCCACTAGTACAAGCCAATATGGCAACTAAACAACTCGCTTTCCATATGTTTTCACTTGAGGGCAACATTTCCAAGTCGCATTAAAATTTCTTGAGGGGGCATCCTCAAACAGTTGTATTGTTGCTAGACAACATAATCCTTACTGACCGTTATTCCAGCTAAAAATAATAACAACACAAGTATTAAATACAGCTTCTTTTAAAATAAAAACACACTTCTAATGTAAAATACAAAATAAATTTTTTTTTTTAAATTACGTCTATTAACAAATATTTACAAATCCATCTTAAATATGACGCTAACAATCCATATATTTTTTTACATCACTTTTGATAAAATAATATATAAATACCAAGTTGTAATAACAAACCGTAAAAATTAAATGCTTATATTTTATGTAGAAAAAGAAGTTACTCAAAATTGAAAAAACAAATGCTATAAGAAAAGATAGTTACTGTAATATAAATGGTTACAAATATTTCAGTTATAACTTTATTATAATAGGAGTATTTATGATGTGTTAAATGTAAATAAATTTAACATCCCAAGTGTTAAAAATAGGGGTATTCATGATGTTGCATTAAACATAAAATGTTTTACCATATTAAATGTTATAAGTATAAGATTGTGAGCAGTCCTATTTAAAGTCGTGTTAAATGCATAAGAACTCCTAACGGATTTTTTGAGCAACTTGTTTTATAACCTTTCCTTCCAAAACTTCATGTCATTGTTGTTTACTTCTAAGTTTTCATTAATGTAATTTATTACATGCCTAAATTGAGTGAAAAGTGAAGTTGTGTAAAATTCTGGCTACTGAGTGTCTTGTTGATCTTCTAACTTGTCAGGAAGAGAATCAAGATGAGCTAATTGAAAACTGTCATGACATTATTATTATTGTCATCCATTGCTTTATTAGTTTTAAAAACATCCGATACAATACTAACACAATCAAAACACAAACTATAGCTAGTAACCTACCATGATAATAAATAAAACGGTGACAAGCTCAGCTGGGCTGTTGCGTGACGTCATTCTCCATTTAATAGACCTAGTAACAGACTGTTAACCATTTTATATGTTATATCGTTTTAACGTGGTAAAAAAAGGAAATATTTCTCCATTTAACACGCTTCAGCATGTTAAACCTAAGATCATAAATACCCCTAATATAGAATTGCAAGCAGCCTGGTTTAAAGTCCATGTTATATGTTAAATGCAGAGGAGCTCCTAGCGGATTTTCTGAGCAATTGGTTTCGTAACCATGTAATCTTTACTGAATGACAAAATCTCCAGCAGCTTCGTCACATCAGTTTTCCTTCACTTGTTCCTTATTTTCTCTTCTAGTTTTAATTTTTTTCCATTACTTTATTAGAGTTTAAAAACATCCACACGAATTAAGAGCACCTAACTTTTCAAAACAACTGACAAGATGGTATGGAACAAAGTGTCAGTGTTTTTGATTTTTTGATCGCTGTATTCTACGCATATGCAAAACAGATTGGAGTTTGGAATTTGTAAACAAATTATAGTAACAATCAACCAAAAGAAAACAATAGAATTTATATTATAATTTTTAGGTATATTTAATTTTCTTTTTTGTCTAACATTACGTGCTTATGATAAAAGAGAAATACAAATACATGTTGATTGCTGTTAAAGTATATTCAATTTTGGATTATATCTCCAGGAAGTCTGGTGAGTCAATTCTTTTAAAAATTTTTGAGGTTAATCACTTCCATTTTTGAATGAATTATTTATTATTTACTTTATTATTATATAGTACAACGTTTCGGGACCACTGTCCCATATTCATGGACTATAAAAACCTATAACAATAATAAAACTAACATAACACCAATCTTCATCCTTATATAATTTAATTTATACAATAATAATCACCTCTTGATTTCATATGGGAAATCATGTCAACCATTTGTGCATCTTCACTTCTCTATGGCACAGCCATCATTCTACATTTCTTACTATCTCTTTGGACCTTATCTCATGTCCAGTGTGCTGTTCGGTTACCTCCCTGTTTTGTATTTAATATTAATTTAGTGATTTTTTATTTTTTACATAAACCTGTTTATTTCATCAGATTTTTATGTTTTTATTTTAAGTCTATTTATAATATCTGCGTAATGTGTATTTAAGTGTTTAGTGTCAGTTTTATAGTTTACTGTGTTTTGTATTTTTTTGTTATGTATATAGCTTCTAGATATCTTCTGTTTTTTGTATTTTGTGCTGTATCTATTATTTTTGGGTTTTCAAAATTGAATTCGTGGTTTAGTTTTATGCTGTGATAGGCCAGAGCTGTGCATTTTATATTTTTAGTGTTTTTACAATTGGTGATGTGTTGCTTAATCCTAGTTTCCATTTTTTTAGATGTTTCACCAATATATACTTTTTCACAATTTTTACAATCTATCTTATAAATTCCGTTTAGTTTTTCCATCTTATCAACCCTGTCTTTCATGTTTGACAGCTTATTCTGTAATTTATTATTGTTCTATAAACCGGTTCTGATATTTGTATGGTCATATTCTGTCAGTGTTTTTTTAATTTTATTGGTAAGTCCTGGTATGTATTGTAGTTCAAAAAACTTTTTATTATTGCTATTACTATTTGTTTCCTCTTGTCCTTTTTCTCTGTTGTCATCTATTGCAATCCTTTTGTTTATTTGTTTATAAAATTCTGTGATTCTTTTTTGACTTGGTGGTTTTTCTATTTTATCTTTCTTTGTTGCTCTGATTACTTTTATTTCAGTCTGTGTTCTACTTTCTGTGTTGTTTCTAGTTGTATGTTTGTTATTAATTTTATTCTACCATAGCCTGTTTATCAATCTTTTGGAATAGAAGTTTTCTGTAATTTATAAATAATTCATTCAAAAATGGAAGTGATTAACCTCAAAAAATTTTTAAATAAAATAAAAAAATATATTCAATTTTTTTTTCTTGTATTTAAAATTATAGAAGCAGTTGCTCTTAGGTTAATGATCAAAGATTCGCTAGGGAGTGATTGATTGAACATTGAACGCACTAGTTCTGATTAATTAATCCGTTTTGGTACTTTGGTACAACATTAATCCGAAATTACGCGTGTGTAATTTAAAACACATTTAAAATGTCTATAAGAATGAAAGGAAGTGTTTACTAGCCTTCCCTTCGGTTTAACATGGTGTAGTTCTCAAGAAATAGGGCTCATTACGAAGCACCTTGTTGTTCCAAACAGGTCTCCAGAGGAATACAATAAAGAAGTACAATCGCTCCAAAATCCAAAGA
Source organism: Halyomorpha halys (assembly GCF_000696795.3). Taxonomy (NCBI): domain Eukaryota; kingdom Metazoa; phylum Arthropoda; class Insecta; order Hemiptera; family Pentatomidae; genus Halyomorpha; species Halyomorpha halys. Next base: position 113,835 of record NW_027114844.1, read on the forward strand.
TGTATTGTTCTGGACACATTACCATAGGAACCGGTGGGCAGCCATTGAAAACACAAATCTTCCTCAGGTAACCTCCCCCATAATCAGTTCCCAGCGCTGGAGAACAGAACATCTGCCTACAGGTGCTGATATAGAGCACTAAGAATCTTTCAGTCATTTCCTCAATATATGCCTAATCTAAAATATCTTAATATATTAAATAATAGTTCCCTAATGAACATCCATGTTCATCATAATTAATAAAATTACATTATATTTTAAATCCCAACAAAAAATAAACATAAAATAAAAATAGCACAGTGTAATCTTGATAATCTGAACTTCGTTCCTCTGAACACACCAGTAATCCAGTAATCCGAAGTGTAGACACGTTAATGTTTCTGAAAAAACACATCAGGCAATAAAATTTTTATTTTCAAATAAAAGTGTACATGCCTTCATTCGTAGTTCTAATTCCCTTCCAATCTTCAAATCTCGTATCTTCGACCACCTTCTGTCCACCCGGACAGATTCAATAAAAGTTTGGAAAAATAACAATTTAAAGTTTCAAATAAGTTTTATATATTCTCTGTATTTTATGTTATTAGTGGAAATTGTACCTTTTCATTTATTAGTTCTTGTTTAATTGTATTTGATTTTGTTTTTCTTTTTATTTATTATCAGAAGTGTTAGTCGTCTTATGTTTTATGACGTCACATACGATTTTATTTCATTTGTTCTATTCTTTTTTTTTTATATATTCTGTTAATTTCTGCTGCTCATTTTTATCTTTTCAAATTCATTATTTCATTATCTTTTATGACGTTTTGTAATTTCATTTTTATATTGTATTGTACTCTAAGGCTCTAAAGCCTGATTTTGATGCCTGTATATTATTCTAAGGGATCAATGCCAGAAAAAATAAATAAAGAATATTATTATTAGATAGATATGATTTTATTTGTGAAAGACAAAATCTTGTACAAATTCATAATACAATATACAATTATAAAACAAAACCTGAGTCAAGTGCTCCATTACAAAAACAATAAACAAAAGATAAAAAAAATTCTCTATAACAAAACAATTTAAAAAAAAAACAAAAACAGATTGGATAATCCACAATTATTAACATAATATTCATTGCTCCATTATATTTAATTTAAAATAATGAGAATTCTTTTAAATAAACGAAAGCGTGATATAAATGAAGATATTGATTGGCTTCGAAAAGTATTTACATAATAGAATTTATATATCACATACAAAATTAAACTTATTACATATTGTTACAATGTAAATTTATAGTTTGTCCAATTTGGCTTCACTATCAATATTCAGTATATTTTCAATGTTTTGTAACTCGCAAGATACGGATATGGGTGGCTTTAAGATATAATAAAAAAAAATGTCCTTTACACATGTAATAATAATATTATTATTATTACATATGTAAAGGACATTTTTAAATTCCCGATCTCTATAGATTGCAAACAAGTTTTTGTAAATAAAAAGTGGAAATGTTTAAAGTTTCGATATTTGGTAATCTAATTCCTATGGAAATGTTCAGAATATATTTTGTTGGAATTAGAAATACATAATATCTATTGTATAAATCATTTGATTCTGTAAAACTAATTTAATTAATAAATCCAGTTTTTAAAAAATCCATACAGAGTATTTTTTTTTTTTATTGATACTGATTTTCATTCATAAATAAACGATCTCATCAGTTTTGCAAATTAAGACGTAATTTAGTATTACTAAGGATTTTAAAATAAATAATTTATTTTTTTTTATTTTTTAAAACTTCAAACTCTCAAATTTTTGATAAAATAATTTTTAAATATATAAAAAAATTAAATTAATAAAAATATTTATGTACATTAATATTGCTGATTTTTTAAAACTATTTTACCTAATATTTTCTGTAACCAAGATTACAATGTACTTTGATTACATATTAATATTATGACCAAATTTATTATTCTAATTATCTTTAGTAGTGTCAGATTTTTAATATTATTTATTCTTTGTTCTTAACTAACAAAATGTTTTAGGTATTTAAACTGTTTTAAAATACCACATAACATATATAACACTCTGAAATAATATTAATTCATCATAAGGCAACGTTAATAATAGAAAAAAAAATTTATTTCAATAAAAAAATTATTTAGAGTTTGTTACGAAATTAATAATTACAATAAAATTTATCAATAAAGTCTTAAAATTCTTTACTTTACTCTCCGTCGTAAACCTCTACCCTCCTGTCCTACAGTATCCTTTCTAAATACTCCACTAGCGCCTGTAGAACAGATTCGATACCTAGGACTCCATCTCGACAAAAGACTTGGAATCCATATACAAGACTGAAACGACAAGAAATTAATCGTAGATTTTGATTGCTACAACACCAACTTGACAAGCGCTCTAAACTTCCCATTCATTACAAAACATTATTATGCACTACGATAATCAGACCAAATTGGACATATGGAATTGAGCTATGGGGCTCTACCAAACCATCAAATTCTTCCCGCATCCAATCCTATCAATCCAAAATCCTACGTAACATCCTTGATGCTCCTTATTACGTTACAAATAAACTCATCCACAAAAACCTTAACATCCCATTCGTTGCAGATTTGGCAAAACAGATATGCGTCTTTTCATTCCAAACTCCATACCCATCCTAACCCATTAATTCTTAATCTCTCATCCTTAACAATCCCTGATAATCCTCCGAGACTTCTGAAAAGAAGATGCCAAGGGACTCTCTAATTTAAATTAATAATTGAAGTACCACAATGGGTGGTTCCTTCCGAAGATTTTGAAGTTTAAATGAAACATACAACATATTTACTTATTGTATTTATTATTTTTACAGTTTTAAATTACATTAAATAAATAAATAAATAAAATTGTTTATTAATTACTTTAACTCTAATATTTCTGCCAATCTGGCCATTCACAAGGACATACACATAAGTCATAAAAAAGGTTTTAGGCTATTACACCTTTGTCTAACACAATTTGGCCAATTTAAACTATGTTTTTTTTACTATTTTACTTGTTATTATTATTTTATTTATAATTTCTGTTAAACTATTATCAACAATAGTATTGAGATTCGCGACAGTCAGTATTCATTAAATGCTAGAATAATTGCGAAAAGTATATTATAGTAAATTGTGACGAAATGTATAAAAAGAAATTAGTGCAAAACTAATTAGGCTGTAATAAATAAATTGTGATGGCAAAATGCCCAACCATTGACCGCAAGTGCAAACATTATTCCCGAGCAGAAATAATAAGTTAATTTATTCCTGTGAATCATGGGAAAGGCCTATTGAGAACGCTGAATATTTCAGGTTCAATCCTGGGAATTTTCAGCTCTAGTTTTTCTCCATTGAATTATTCCGAGCGTAAAATACCTGTGCATTGGCCGGGAACTGCCAGGATATTAAGGGAATATTTCCAGGGAATGAAAACTTGAAAACTACTAGCAACTCTAAGTGTGCATCCTTTCAACTGAACAGTGAGTTAACCAGTACAAAATAGCAGGTAATTTCTCATTTCTTACATTTATATTCCTGAGTTTATTGATAGCATTTAGGATTTTATTATATAAGAATTATAAAAATTAAGATTATCTAATCTATATAAAATATCTAACAATATACATATTTTTTCTTCCAAAATATCTTATCTACATATTTTGGAAACATTTTGCTACGTTTTTGGGAGTTCTGTTGTCCCCCTAAGAGTTTTGAAAATCATGAATTTTAGAAGGTGTTGCAAAGTCATCCAGCCCAGAAACATCATACTACTATATGATAAAATCAATTAAATAAACAGATTAACTGGTGATAATTTTTTCACCTTTACTCTAAGTATAAGTATATAGTAAGTACTCTATGTACTATATAGGGTGATTTATAATTAATATATAGTATTACACTAATATATAGTGCTATATAAGAGTAGAATATTGTAAGTACTCTAAATATTATTTATTTTAATATACTTACATCTTTATTTTCATCGTATTCTTATATAATTATGAAAGATAGTTGACGTAGTTAGTTCACGTCACGAAGTATGAAGTTATGTTCACTATATTATTTTTGGCGTTTTCAATTTTTTTTTCTATTCATTTCTTACGGTATACTTTACTTATATTTTGCCTCTTTATCAATTATTATTGTTACATATATTTTCTTCCTTTCAATTTTCTTTTTCTTTCCATATTTCAATATTTAAATTATTAATAACTAATATGTTCATACTACTTTGCATTATATAACTTCATTTCCTAAATTATGTTATTTTACCCACTTTTTCAATTACTTATGTATACATTTTATTTCACGCTTCTCTCATCACTTCATTTTATTAATTCTGTTTTGTAAAATTATTCATTTTATGTTATTCTGTTTATACTTTCTTTTTTATTTTCTATACTTACTGTGGTTGTTATCTTGTTCTGTTCTTAGCCCTAAAGAAGGCTAGAAACTCTAGCCGAAACGTAGGCACAATAACATAGGTGTTTCTCTATGACCGTACCCCCAACCTTCTTCTCCTCGTATTCTTATATAACTTTGTTTAACTGTTTCATTTAGTAGCTCTTCAGTTTTAATGCTACTTTCATTTTTGTATTATATATGGTTGACATCATGGTACCTCTTGTATATTAAATTATATTTATTATATATATTTTTTTTTTATTATATTCTTATTTTCAATCAACTTTACTCCTCACTTATTACAACTTCATTAGCTCATTTTTATTAATTGTAAATTCGTATCATTATTATTCAATCCATCAGTTATTTTATTAGTTTCTTTATTTTCATTGTAGTATTTTGTTAATTGAATAATTAGTTTTATCACTAGAAATTAATTCATTTTCAGTACTGTTCTAGCTTATAAATCATAATAACTTTCACCTAATAATTAAAAGATTATCTAACTCATATGTAATTTATGTTTATCATATCTGTAAGTTATTTTGGCACCGAACGATCGATATTGTTATCTGGTTGGTCCATATTGGATGTACTTTTTTAAATAAATAAATAAGAAAGACGAGATACACAATTTTTCTGACTCGTGTAACTGGATCAAAAATTCAGAAGCTCGAAGATTTCGTCGAAAGCAACCACTACTGCGGTACGAAATATGAAAAACATACTGAGATTACAGTGATGTATATCCTATATCCTATAAAGATTAAGTTTTCATTCTTTTGTAAGTCAATCTGAAACCGCAAAGAATAATACATCAGTATTTTTTTGTTTTGTTTTTTATCTTTCTGTCGGCATAATACTGCAGCTGTATTTAGTATTGTGGTACCTCACCCACAGACATGACAATGGCTCTCAGGAATTAACACAATAAAACTATATAAGACGGCTCGAATCATACCATACCTTACCCATAAGATAAATAACATGGAGTCCAAATAGACGACAGCCCGCCAACTACGTCCCAAATATGATACTCGAGGTGGAGCCAGGATATCTGGAAAAGCATAGCCACACCCCGGCAATGTCCACCGTTTCCTCCAGGGTGTAGCAAGGTCGAGGCAGTCATCCCCTTGATCTTGATCCATCATCAGTCTTCCTCAGCATTATCATAACAAAGCGTCCGTCCTCAATCCACATCGTCGGAAGGTGACGTACCTCCATGTGCGACCTTTGTGTCACTTCTTCTCATTGATATGCAAAATTAATTCACGCCATAATATTTTTCTCTGCACCCGGGTGATATTGCTGACTATGACAACGGTAGCAGAACAATTGTGGAGGTTAGATTCATCATTCTATTAGATGAAATCATGCTGCCGTGAATGTTCATGAATTTTATTGAAATCTCAGTATTACGGCGAGCTAAAATGGCTCCATCCATACTTCCGATGCCAGTACTTCCTAGCTTATAAGAGGAAAAATATGATCGGCGAAAAATTAAGAGATCCTAACAATGGACATCATAACAATCATGTATGTTTGAGGCTTTGAACCACATTCAGAGGGAATTCCAAAATTGTATTTTTGTTAGAATGAATAAATATAAATTTTTTTTTTTTTAAATATTTATTTATTGCTATTTACAACTGTACATTATAATACATTTAGTAAATCTGATCTAAGTTAAATTGGAGTGTTATAGGAGTGTACAGAAACTACCCATTGGAAGCACTCTAATGACATTTTAAATTAGCTGGTCTCGTGGCCATCTTCTTTTCAGACGCCTCGGAGGATTGTCAGGAATGGAAGAGGATGCAAGATTAGAAACTAGGGGGTTTGAGTGGTTAGACATTTTATAATGGAAGGAGTGATATCTGGTTCGGGCTAGATCGGTTACATAGGGAACATTAAGGTCTTTATGTATGATTTTATTTGTGACAAAGTAAGGGGCATTGAGGATTTTACGAAGTATTTTGGATTGTAAGGATTGAATATGAAAGGAATTCGAAGGTTTAGTGGAGCCCCAAAGTTCAACTCCATATGTCCAGATTGGCCTTATTACAGTCATGTAGATCAGTCTTCTACAGTGTGTTGGAAGTTTACACCGTTTGTCTAGTAAGTGCTGTAATTGTCGAAATCGACAGTTTCCTGTCTTTTCAGTCTTGTGTGAGGATTCCAGGTTAATCGTTTATCCAAATGTAGTCCAAGGTAGCCGATCTGTTCGACAGGGGTAAGAGTAACATCATTAAATGAAACTTTAGGGCAGTCAGTAGGTTTACGAAATATAAATATAAATCTCTACGTTGATACCACTTGAACACAAACTATTTTATATACATAACTACTAATAACTAAAGTTATATTATTCGGACATCGCCAAAATCTGAAAAAAAGATGATTAGGTTACAACTAAATAACGTTTACTCCATTAGCAACCCACAAGAAAAATACAGTCGAGAATTTGTTAACGATATTTACAAAAGCAGTTACCAAGCTCACTCGTTCCAGCTCTGCCAATTAACATGCCCAGGGAGCAAAGAATGTAAATAGAGGTTTGTCCTCAATTCGAGAAATGAGGCGACTTATCGCCATTCTCCTCCGATGACTCTTTCTGTCTTTATTTGATTAAGGTATGTCGTGGTATTTTAAAAAAAATTATAAATTTTATTGGAATTATTTTAAAATTTAATTCATAAAAATGAATATAGATTTGTTGGTACTTTATGTACTGTCGTTCATCCGATTTTGATGTGGCTTGTTGCTAAATTATCAGCATTTTCCCGGAAGGTTATAGGCTGGTCAGATTTTTTCGGTAAATAAAAAAAAAAAAATGAACAAAATAAAGAATTTTTGGCGCGCAGTTCAAAAAGTATACATTTTTTTTCCATTGTTATTATGTCAATCGATTTGTGTCTTTCTGAAAAATAAAAAATAAAATATTACTGAATCTATTAAATGATTTTTTACTTACTAAAAATTTAATAAACATTACGAGGATTTCTGTCAAGTAGATAAACATTTTTTTTTTTTAGGAAAAAGCAAATCATATTTGTTTTTAGCGTCAACCGAAAGAAACCCTCAAATACCTTATTTTTTTTTTAATTAAAAATTAGAAATTTTTCACCTTGATTTATTAATAAGATTTTTTTTTTATCCAGTTCCTACTTTATGAAACAATTGTAAAGCTGAATGTCTCCTCTTTTTACGGACATTGACAAATTTTAGATTTAATGCCTTAATGAGTGCGAGTTTCAAATAAAGAAAACCTTTTCAATCATTTTATTTTATATTTTTGGTTCTAGTTTGTTCAATTAGATCCAGTTTGTACCCTGCAGATTATAGAGCTCTTAGCCACTCCCAAATACTGTTTAGGTTGGTTGAGTTAATTTTTTTTACACATATTTATTACTTTTTTCATTTATATATATTACTGTTTCTATAAATTATTTTTATTAATTATATTACTTGTATATATTGTTATTTATTCAAAATGTTTATTATTTGTATGTTGTATTTTAGTTTTGATCTATTACAACAGACTGATATCTACATGACTATTATAAGGCCTATCTGGACGGGGCTCCACTAAACCATCAAATTCCTCCTGAATCCAATCCTTACAGTCCAAAACCCTTAATGCTCCTTCCTATGTCACGAATCAAGTCATCCATTAGGACCTCAATATCTCAAATGTTGCCGATTTGGCCAGAACCAGATACCAATCCTTGCATGATAAACTTCCCAACCACCCAAATCCACTTGTTTCTAACCAGGCTTCTCATTCATTACCTAATAATACTCCTAGTCGTCTGAAAAGAAGATGACCTCGAGATCTTCTCCTCAAGAAATGTTCAAAAAGTTTTGATCTATTTATGTTAAAGAAGGGGAAAAAAAGAGGAAAAATGCATTGTGTTGGAAGAGAAAATGTGAGAAGAAAAGGATTAATAATTTTTATTTGACTATGCCTATATTGGATAAGATTTTTAAAAAATATCTGACTAGATTTAAGTATATATATTAATTGATATCAAAGTTCCAATAGTGTTCAATTACAGTACTACCTCTTTGAATTTTTATCATCTACCATCTGCTTTGCTGATATTTACGCTTATTTTAATTTAGCCTATTCTTATTGTGTTAATTTTTATGATGTAAATATAATGAATAGTAATATCCATATTTTTAAGTAAATAAAAAAAAAAAACTTTTATCAAATATGCCTTACAACTCCTTGTCATAGATTGGAAGTTTAGACCAAGTTCTGTTGTAAAAATCGAAGTCCACGTCAGTTTTCTGATTTTCATTTTAAAAAAACGGGTGTTTGAAGTTTTTATGAAAACGATTATAACCTTTACCTACGAATACGTTTCTGTTATATTTTTATTGTTTCATCAATGTCTACAATTGCCATCTACAATAAACAGTCTATCTAACGCAACAAAGAATTTTTCAAATTGGGTTTGATAATTCCTTAAATTAGCACTTTAAAAAAAAATCTCCAGCCTTATAAACGAGTTATAGAAAAAATATATAATTTATAGATTTACAGAACATCAAACATATTGCATCGGCCGGGAATCGAACCCGGGCCGCCCGCGTGGCAGGCGAGCATTCTACCACTGAACCACCGATGCTTGTTAATTGAATTAATAATAAGTAATTTATAGTACATTTATTCAGTTACATGATTGAAAGGCTCTGAAAATCAATAAGAATTCACTTGAAAAATTGCATAATCTAATTTAGATTATTACAATTCAATGTATGTAAGAATAAATATTTTGAAACTGCCAACAGATAAATATATTTGTTATTTAATTTTTTAAGGAATTTACTCAACCATAGGATCAATAATTAACTCTAGTTTAAAATTCTATTGATTTGGTATAAATACACTGTTTCAAATCTTGTTGTTAATTTTAGCAGGTTATTTTTTATACAACATAATATATAAATGTATATTTTACATATACTTTACTGATATTTTCATTTAGCCGATCTTTAATGTGTTCATTTTTATAATGTAAATCGAGTGTTATAACCGATAAAAGTCATAAAACAAGAAAGAGCCCAAGAAGAGAAAAAAGGCAGTTATTTCACCCCAATTTTTGATTACTTAATTGAAAACTAGCAACAACACTAGAAAACTTAAGTGCATATTATTTAAAGAAGAGTAAATTTTCTGAAATATGAGCCCTAATAGGGCTATTAACATACAATAATTCTCGAGATATACTTTTTTAAAAAGCAATATTTCATAAAAATGTACGGAACGTACTGAAAGATCTATAGTTAGTGAATTTATTTTGAACAATCTATATCTCAAAAACCATTTGACGTGTAGATGTCTATTAGCACTCAAATTAAAGCTAGTTGAATGATCAATAAAACCTTAACCTTCGTAGGAATAGTAGTTTTCTTGAAATTTGCTAAAACAAATTGATTTGTAGTTGTTAATTTTCATTTGTCAAATTTATATTCATATGTGAATATCATAAAAACTACTACCCCTACGAAGATAAGTGTCATTAACTACTTTATAGTAAGTTAAATTTCCTTTATTTAGAGTACTGGTAGACATATGTGCGTCTTATGGGTCTAGAGATATATTTTTTCAAAAATCCAACATTTTATACGAACAACTATAAATTAACATTTTGTGAGCTTATCTTGTCAAATACCATAAAACTACAAAGATAAACATTATTACCTATTTTATAGCAAATTTAACTAACTTTAATTTAAGTGCTGACAGAAATCTGTACGTCCTAAGGCTTCTGAAATATAGTTTTTCATAAATCAAACTTATTGTCCGAACAATGATAAATCAATATATTTTAGCAAATATCATAAAAACTACTTATCCTACGAATGTAAGGTCATAAACTTCTATTTGGTACATTAAATCAGCTTTAATTTAAATGCTACTAGACATCTGTACGCCACATAGTTCCTGAGATATCGATTTTTCAAAATAAATTAACTAACAACTAATCTTTCAGTAGATTTTTTAAGAAACATTGTTTTTTAAAAAGCTCTATCTCGAGAACTATTGGAAGTAAATAGCTCAATTAGGGCTAATATTTCAGAAAATTTAATCCTCTTTAAATAATGTGCTCTTAAGTTTTCAAGTGTTGTTGGTAGTTTTTGAGATAAAGAGCTCCGAATGAAAAATTCATTATTTTAAGGTTTTGAAACAGTCGCCATTTTTTATTCCCCCTACCTATACTTGGCAGACTTAACAATTTTGACTAGTAATTATACATAGTTTTTATCAAAGTAATAAAAAATGTGGTGAGATAACTGCCTTTTTTTCTTTCCGGCTCTTGTACTATCAAAAGAATACCGATGTTTGTTGCTCAATTTGCTTATCAAACATTTATCAGTATTATATTTGTGGCAAGTAGCAATTATGTAGATCCAAAATGAGAATAAAGCCATCGAACTGAAGATGCTCTCTACAGCTAAATTTTATTTTTAAATAATTCCATATTAATTTCAGTTAAATAGACGCACGTGGTGAATTATATAATTGAAGTTATATGAACCGAATTTAATCTGGATGAAACAAAATGGCATTGGAAGTAATTTTAGTAAAAATTTTGCCCAATAACGTTTTTTTTTTAAGGAATTTTCATTAAGCTTATATCATAATGGAAAAAAAAATCTTATTCCCTACTCGAATTACTAAAAATGCATTTATGAGGATCAAAAGCAATCTTTGAATTTTCATTTATAATATAATTATTGCAGTTCAATTACTTCAAATTCGTTTATAAAAACAATACAAATGCATAATGGGAAGAGAGAGGGAAAACGAGCAAAAGGTGGAAAAAAAAAAGTTGGGAATGTTTGAAGTTTTGTTTATATAAATCGTAAAGAGACATTCACTGTAATAGGGGTATTCATGATCTATGCTAAAGCGTGTTAAATGGAAAAACTCGTGTTAAATCGAAAAAATTGGCTTCTTTTGCCGTGGTAAAACGAAATAACATTTAACATGGCTGAGAGTCTGTTACTTGGTCAGTTAAATCGAGAATGACGTCACACAATAGACCAGTTGAGATCGCCGCCATATTAGTTGTTGTGACTTTCAATACAGTTGACAATTAGCTCATCTTCATTCTCTTCTTCACAAGTTTGAAGATCAATAAGACACTCATAAGCTAAACTTTCACACAAATTCCACTTTTCACTCACTCTAGGCATGTTTTAATTAATTACTTAAATCAAAACTGAAGTAAACAATAACATGAGGGTCTGGAAGGAAGGTTATAAATATAAATGCTTATACAACAAGTTGCTGAGAAAATCCGCTAGGGACTCTTATGCATTTAACATTTAACATGACTTCAAATAGGGCTGCTCACAATCCTATAGTTATAACATTTAACATGGTAAAACATATAACATTTAACACAACATCATGAATACCCCTAATATTGAAGACTGTAAGACTGTAAAATTGAAAGATTGTACACATTCACAATGCTTACGCCTTTTTTTCGGTATAAATAATGGAGGAGAAAAAAACTTTAACAGTAGCAGGTAGCTCTCCCAATAACTAAACTCTTTTCCTGCCAACGAAAGTAAAAGTGACCGTTGTCGGTGAGCCCTAGTCAATATTTTAAAAACGGATCCGGCAGTAAACCATTTGGGGAACTGTCAAAAAGATTTTTCTTCGAGGAAGAGGTAGAAAGGCACCGGCCGTTGTTAAAATTGTTTTACTGCACCCATTATGTCTTTCAACCCGGCACCCTTTATGCTGGCTTTCTGAAATTCATATAACAATACTAGTTCAACCTCCAATACTGTTTCATATATCTAATGTTTTCTTCATTTAGATTAATAAAATCGTCTCATATAATTAAACCTCTATCTGACGGACAAAAAAGGGGGGAAGATAATCTAGTCCGTGATAAAACAGGTTTTTGTTAAGGAGTCAGTTAATATAAAAATGAAATTCTTCATGCCAAGTTAAATTATTATGCAAATAGTTTTGGTATTTAATTTAATTACATTTATTTTTATTTGTATCATTTTCTTTATGAGTTTATTTTTTTTTAAAAGAAACAAATGTGTTTATACTTTGTATAATAATATTTAAATTTTATAATAACGATCAGTAGTGGATATTTTAGAGCAACGGATCAACAACGATATTTTCATGATCAGTTGTTATTAATCGTTCGTATTATTCATTTATTTAACCCTGTCTGCATGTGTTGTATTGTTTAGACATTTTATTGTTCTTTGTGATTAATAATTATACAACCATGAGTTGCATAAGTGCCATGATGGTATTTAATTTAATTAAAATTAAACAATTTTTTACATTGATTACATAAGTATAGACGCGTGCCCACCAACTTTGTCAACATCTGAAAGTTGTCGATGTAGCCAGCGTCTAAGACCTCGTAGCAATAGTCCTGCACTAATACTACATCAAGAAATATTTTTTCTCCTGATCCATCGGAGTAGCAGACACTCAGTATTATTTATATATAGTTATTAATTTAGTAAATTTGTATATTGGTTTTCATTATTCAGTTTGATCATTTGATTTTATTTGAAAGTCCACTTTTATTTTAACTTAGTGTTTTCTTTGGATTATATCTTCATGCATCAATCGTTAACTTTGTCCAAATGAGTTTTTTCTTTTCTTTTTTCTTTGGAGCTTCCTTCAAAAAGACTCCATAGATTTGAGCTAGCTTTTTAACAAACATAATGGAGTTATTTGCAAGTCGTTACTTAAGCTGAAATTTGATTTACACAATTTTAAAAATAATGAAATAATTCTAGAGGTTTAATACTCAACATAAACTTATCTCGTTTGATAACAATTTTAATTAAAATCCAATTTTTTATTATATTTATTTGTATGAGAATATTTCGGAATTATTAACGATATCACTAATATATAATAAAAATAAATTGTAGGAGAGTAGTCCGGGTGGCGGTGAATAAAGGTATCAAAATAGTAAAAAAACATATTTATTGTTAACCAACGTTTCCCCCCCCCCCATTTGCAGGGCTTCGTCAGGACTTAATAAAAAATTTTAGAAACAGGACATTTTAGAATTAACAGGACATCAAAATAAAAAAAACATACCAAAACAATTGCTATGTTTATAAAGCATGTAGAAAAAAAAAATATTGGAAGATGGAGGACCGCATGAAGTAGATTGGAGGAATTGGTAGCAGAACTTCATTCTTATTTGCACTGACGAACTTTGCAAAGTGGGGCGAAACGTTCGTTAACAATAAATAGTTTATTGTTACTATTTTGATACTTTTATTGACCGCCACCCGGACTATCTTCCTCTAAAAGAATCAATAATAACAACATAAGGAAATATACATGTAGATTGTTGCTTGTTTTTTTCATTTAGCTCAGACAAAGTCCTGCATAGTGGGGCGAAACGTTGGTTAACAACAAAGATTTTTCTTCTACTATTTTGATATTTTTATTGACCACCACCCGGACCTCCTGCAATCCAATCTACTTCATATGGTCAACTATCTTCTTTCAATATGAATAAAAATTTATTTTTGTTTTTTTTCAGGTATTGGCCCCTAAGGACCACGTGAATAACAATGGTTAGGCTTCTTTGGGAGTCTTGGTTTTCTTTCTTCCCATCGCAGTTTCATGATCCTCGACTGCCTTTCTTTTCTTTCTTCGAACCACTTCGTACCCATTTTTTTCCCTCTTCCGATTTTGGAGATATTTTTCAATGTTTTTCTATAGGTATCTCTATCTAGACAGTTGGTATCGGAAATTTTAAGTCTCTTTAATTCCTCTCTCATTTGCCTCGTGTATCCTCCCATGTTTTCGTAGCTAAAATTTTTTATAAAGATCTTCTTATTCAATTTTTCCTTCTTCATCCTCTTCATTTGCCCATAAAACATCAGCCTACTGATTCTCATCTCTGTTTCCATGTCTTTGATGTTTCTGTAGATCTCTTCGTTAGATCTAAAAATTAATTAATTATTAAATAACTAAACGCATTTATTTAAGATACTTTTTGTTAATGCTCTAATTTATTTGGCAAAATACATTACTATATACCTTATTCCCTAGATAAGTAACCAGCAAAATTTAGTATTTGCATCGTAAGTTAATATAATTTGCATTCATTTTTTACTTCTGTCCGTTATAGAGAAGTGCTGAATAAAATTAGCGTCCGTATCCAGAGTGGAGGGGTTACATTATAAAGTAGTTCAAATCTATTATGCTGGATCTACACATTTGACACTTGCAGAAAATCCGAGACTTGCACAAATACTTGATAAACAAAAGAAGCAACGAATATCGTTATCCATACGCTTGTACTTTTGACTTTTGCCGGCTATTACATTCTATTTCGTTATAAAAAGGAAGAAAATAAAGATAGGTAAAATGATAAGAAACGTAAATATCATTAAAGTATGTCGTACATGTTAAAAATCCATAGAAATAGCACAACATAACCTACGCACCTATAACCTACCTACGTTTTGGAATTTTTATGAGAAATTTATTTAATTATCTTGGTATATAATTTCTTTATAAATGTATATTTGTATGATGTTAAATAAAAAGTAACCTGCTAGAGTTAACAACAAGATTTGAAACAATTTACTTATACTAAAACGATAGAATTTTAACTAGAGTTAATTATTGATCCTATTGTTGGAGAAATTGTTTTAAAAAATAAAGAACAAATATTTTTATCTGTTAGCAGTTCAATAGAGTTCATATTGATTTATAGAGCCTTTCGGTCATGTAACTGAATGAATGTAATATAAATTATTTATTGTAAATTTAATTAACAAGCATCGGTGGTTCAGTGGTAGAATGCTCGCCTGCCACGCGGGCGGCCCGGGTTCGATTCCCGGCCGATGCAATCTTTTTGTTGTCTGTTAATTATTTTTTTTTTTCTACAACTAATTTATAAGGCTAAAGATTTTTTTTTGAAAGAGCTAATTTAAGGAACTATTCAATGCAATTTTAAAAATTCTTTTAGACCAGTTTTTTTGTCCTGCTGCCCCCCTTTCCAGGAAAAATATTACTCAGCACCCCCTAGAAATTAATTTTTTTTAAAAAATTTTAATAGCAATTGATAGGAAACATATATGTATTAATGTTTCCACTTCATTCATAAAATATAGCTATGAAAGGTGTAAATTAGAAACATTGAACTTTGAAATTATGAAACTATTCATTGAACTCGGAATAGAATTTAATACAATAAAAGTTAAAACATTCTAAATCATCTTAATGAGAAGGATGAACTGGGTGTAATGCTATCAATTTAGTAATCCTCGGCTCTAGTTTCGTCAGCAGTAATATTGTTCACCGTGACAACTTGTAGTTATTCATGGCCCCCCAAATATACCTCTGGCCATCACCACCCACTTGAATCACCCCCCTAGCGCCCACTTTGGGAATCACTGTTGTAGATGATAAAAATGTATGCGTAGATAACTGATATAACTGTTGTCATGACAACTTCAAACACGCGTAAAAACGATTTTTTTTTTTCAATTAAAATCAGGAAACTGCACGTGGATTCCGACTATAACAACACTTACTAGAAAAAAAATTCTAAACTTCCAAGTTATTAAAGGGAGCTGTGAGGCATATTTTAAGAAATTGAAGTTGCATTTTTTTTTTATTTATTTACTCAAAAGTATAAATATACTAGATTGTAAGAAGATATTCCGGGTGGCGTTTAATACAGGTATGAAGTTAGATAGTTTTTCTACTAATTTTATTTTTATTGACCGTCACCCGGACTATCTTCTTCCAATATAAATAAATTACACATAACTGTTATATAAGTGTGTAATGTTTTATTTCATCAATTAGATATATTAAGATGATCATTTCAAAGGCAATAAATAATTTTAACTAATTTCCATGAGATAAATGATTGACGAATCATAAAAAAAATAAATAAATAAATCAGAACCCTTTGCCTAATTAGTCCGAAATAATCTCAGAATTAATTAATAACTCTTAATTATAGCAAATTAAAAAAATATATAATTATTTCCTCCCTAACAAACTTATAGGAAAAAAATAAATAAAACAATATTTCTGATGACTTTCATTGCACCATTAATTCGATAAAAGATATCAATAATGATTTAGAAAAATGAATCTGACGTATTAACACTACCGCTGTTGTTTGCACACAGCAATCTACTTGTTCATACTCGAACAAATCTTTGGTTTCCTTGTTGTTTGCTGATTGTTTGTTTTGATCCCATTTTTTAGTGCTACGAAAATGCGTTTTTGGGATTTGCCAAAAACAGAACAGATGCAATTTTATTTCCTCAGGAGCGAAATATTTTACCTAAAAAACGTATGTGAGGCAATTCACATGATATCAAACTATATTTTGGTAAACATAACTTTTGGAAATGTAATTTAAGACAGTCTGATCAGCAAGTGGGACTGTCTGTGCCTGGTTAGAGTTGAGCATAATTCCATTTGGTCCAGCTTTAAGATTCATATACTCCTGGTGCGAGGAGCTGACATCAGTTAAATTTTGTGAAAAGCAACTTGATTTATCGGATAAAACAGTTATAGACTGGAATAATTACATGATTGAATTATGTATCTTGGATGTAGAAAAAAAATTGCACAAGAAGGTCAAATTGCATTGTTGAAATTGATAAAAGTTTGTTTACTAAACGTAAAAGTAATTGGGGTCGAGTATTACCCGAACAGTGGGTGTTTGGTGTGATACATGAAGAGAAACAAAAGATTTGTTTGTTGTCACTGTTCCTTATAGAACTGCCTCTACCGTTCTTGATAAAATTATTGAAAACATTGCAGATGGTAGCACAATTTATTCTGACACTTGGAAGGGTTACCAAACAAATACAATAATAAAAGAAGGACTCCTACAGGCTAAGGTTAATTATAAATACAATTTTATTAAACCTGATACAGGAGTTCATACACGAACAGTTGAGAAAACAAGAGACATAGGGGGACGGCTAGGTATATCATTTGAAATCTTATTTATATTGTCCATTTTCCACCGAAATCTGATTGACTACTTTACATAAAGAAAATGTTTTGATTTTACATAGTTATTTATTCTATAATTTATTGCAAAAACTTTAGTTGTAGATTGGCCCATAGGCAGAATTTTTGCTGCGCTGGCGTTGATACGTTAGTACCGAAAAAATTCATTCTATAAACTTAACTAAAAATAATCATAACCGTAAATGAAACTTTACTGAGTAAGTACTTCTTTTTGTAATACGATTAAGCAAGCATCGGTGGTTCAGTGGTAGAATGCTCGCCTGCCACGCGGGCGGCCCGGGTTCGATTCCCGGCCGATGTATAGTTTTTTTCAACTCAATATACAGATAATCTATTGGAAACATTCTAAATATATTTAAAATATTTTTTTTTTTAATAATTTAATTTCTATTTTGTTTATTGAAATTGCCATCAAACTCATTACTGTCTTTATATTACTAGTAATTTAGTTTAGTTTTAGAACATTAATTTGAAAAAGTATGTATATAAATATATATATGTATATTTTATAAAATTAATTAAACACATCTATTTATATCAAACAGTAAATTTTAAAAATTTGATAACCGTCAAATTATAATTAAAAAGCTTTAAAACTCTAGACGTTTTTTATCCCATAATTATAGTTCTAAGATTGAGAACACAAGTAAATAAATCTCTCTGTTATTATATAAAACAAAAACACGTTTATAATGATCACCATGTAATATTTTATTGTACATATAAGGTGAAATAATAAAAATAGGTCGCAAAAAATTGAGTGTAATTTAAGAAGAAGGCAATAAATTACAGTTTTAAGAACAATTGTATGATTTAAAAAATATGGGTTAAATTAAAAAAGTGTTTACATTAAAAATCTAAATTTGTTACTTCACTAGTTTATTTAATTTAAAAAAAAACATAAAAAGTTTTCATTAATTTTTTCTTCCAGGCTTATTATCCAAGAAACAATCGAAAGAGATTAATCTTCTAATCCAGAAAATTCCCCGAGGTGCCTGAAAAGAAGATGGCACAAGACCCTCTGATCTAGAACTGTTATTATAGTTCTACCATTGGGTAGTTTGTCTACATGTCTCTGTTATACCATTGTAATCTAATATCGCTTTTATTAGGTATATTTTTATTTAAATTCCAATAAATAAACACAAATATATAAATATTTCTTTTGTCTGTAAATACTTGCTAATTTATAGAATTATGGAGCAAAGCAAGATAATAAAATCATAATGATACCATCTTAAATATGAAGTATGATAAGGTTGTAAACACTACAGCTAACATGTGTTAAGGCAGTGGGTGACACCAATATTGGTGTCAGTGTGATCACGGGGCCTACTGACCCAGGCGCCCCCCCAGCCTTCACCCCTTGGACACCTTTGCCCTTGTAATATATTGCTATTTATATTTACATTATGACAACTGTATATAGCTTAAAATTTATTTAAATTAAAAATATGTACATAAAATGACTTAGAATATATAAATAGTATGCACATCATTTTTAAAATAAAGAGATACTTAATTACACAAGCATTTAATTACCTATATGGTTGCTATTTCGTTCTTTCATATTCTATTAAAAATAAATTAGAATTTATCTGCACCTAGAAATAGATGAAAATTTATTTGTATTTGTATTTTTAGATGCTAAAAATGTTTTAAAAAACACGATAGTAAAAATTGTACCATTCCCTTACTTTATTTTATTTTTATTTTTAGACCAGATCGGCCTGATGGGCCTTACATGGTTGATATAACTTATATTATATATATTTTTTAAAAGTCAATTATGAAGGGGTATAGTCATACAAATGACACCCCTAACTATATAAAATGTTCATATTAAAAGAAAAAAAATAATAATAAAATAAATAGATTAGAATAATGCTTCTTAATAAAAGAGGAAAGTAAAATTAATAACAAAAAATAATGATATTGGTACACTTAAATAAAACAAACAATTGTCTTCTAATAGTAAAAAGAAACAAGTTAATTTGAAAAAGGAAAGAGAGAAGAAAAGAGAGAAAAAAAATAAATAAAATAAAATAACAATAATAATGAATAAATAAAATGAATATAATAATAAGTAAATAGGGGTAGCGTGACTATGAATTAATTTTATATTGATTAAAATTTAAAAAAGAATGTCCTCCAGCAGTCTGGGCTTCAGTCTTCAGGTTGAGGTTGAGTTTCCCAGGTTGTAGGTCACTGCTCCTTTAACTGTCGGCAGCTGAGAGTGGAATTTCATGAACCGTTTTTTGATATAATCCTCTATTTACTCCATTTGTAATTCGCGATGCAATTGGCTATTTCTTATGAACCAAATAGCATTAACTGCGATTCTTAGGACTTTATTTTGAAAAGATTGTAGTTTTTTCCTTTTCGTGAAGGATGCCGCTCCCCAGACTTCACAGCCGTACATCAGCAGTGGCCTGAGGATTTTTTTAAATATAAGAACAGTTGTATCTGGTTTTAGTTTGGAATTTCTGTTTAGGATAGGATATAGCATTGCTAACTTTGCATAAGTTTGATGTTGATATGGTGATTCCAGGTAAGGCGTCGATCTAGGTGAATTCCCAGGTATCTTCTGTTTCACTGGCAGGATTCCTACCATTCCCTGAGGGCTGGAGATTCATTAAATTTGTATATAAAATCATGTCTGTTGAAGACAATTTCGATGATCTGAAATTTTAACGAAGATGATCTGGAAAACCTTTGAGAAAAGAGGGGAAAATTGAAGGGAATTGCACAAAAAATTTGGGTTGGCACCTTGTATATATCTTCAAATAATATTTTCCCTTCCTTTATGAAATCTCTAAGCAATATTTTGTATATGTTTCTTAGAATCCTCACAAGAAGGTGCAGAGTGTTTAATACTAATTAACTCTAAATTTCTTTACGCGTATTAAATCTTACAGAGAGGCCATTATTTCCTGAGTGTTTAAACTTTTAATATTGAAAATTACCTGATTACGAATCCGTGATAAAACGTGAAATATTAGAGTCACTGCAAAGGTTTGTTGGATGGACGGGATAAAAACTTAAATTTCAAAATAATTTTGAACGGATTTCCTTACTCCTATAAAAATATTTTAATTACAAATTCTGATAAAAAATATCCATTTAGTTTGAAATGTTTATTTTCTTATGCTACATTTCTACCTTTCGGCCCATATAATAATATCATAGCTATAATATTGTCAAAAAAGGTTATTCTGCCTTTGTCAAATTATAATTTAATCTATCAACCTATTTCTTATCTTACTAATTTAATTAACTTTTTCTAATATTATCCTATTTACACTTTCTATTATAACCTTGTCTCTATTATTCTATCATAACAATCCCTTTATCGTTAAACTGAATAATAATAGAAAAAGTAAATTAAATTAGTTAGATAAGAAATAGGTTGATAGACTAAAATTTAATTGAAATAGCTGAATAGCCTACAACGTTTTGACAACATTGTTATTTATAAAACATTATCCATAAGTATTTCAGGAAGGGCCGAAACATAGGAGTAGAGTAATAAATGAATAAATACATGTTGAGACTAAATTGAATAAAATTGATATTTTTTATAATAATTGATAGTCAAACCAGCCTCGAACAAGAATTCAAATTATATAGAATTTTAAATATCCTTAGTTTGAAAATGTGAATTTATTATTAAGTGGAGTAGGTGGTCGGGTGGTGCGGTAAGAAAAAAAACTCAAATAAATAAAAAATATTTATTCGTGCCTATGTTTCGACCTGAAATTCAGGTCTTCATCAGAGAGCTTGCAGCTGAGATCTGCAAAACTGGGATGGCAGAGATTCTGAGTTCAGCCAGAATCTCTGCTGCAAGCTCCCAGATGAAGACCTGAGCTTTAGGTCGAAACGTCTGCACGAATAAATAATTTTTTATTTATTTTATTATTATTATTATTTTTGTTGTGTGCTGAACTCACCCCCGACCATCTTCTCCACTTATTAATATATGGTAGTATTGTAAATCATAAAAAAAAATACGCAAAATATTCATGTTCACTTTTAACCTAATAGTTTGTGTATTTTTTTTTTTTAAATATCCTTATCATTGTATATTTTATATTGAGTTGTAGATAGTTGACCGTAGATTAATAGGTGGAGAATATGATCAGTAAGTGAGGTCAGGAAAAAAAACAAAAACCTTAAATCAACAAAAAATTATTTATTCATGACCTGAGTTTCAGGTCTTCATCAGGGTGCTAGCGGCAGAGAAGTCTCTGCCACAAGAAATCTCTGCCGCAAGCTCAGCTCTGAGAGGTGATGAAGATCTGAAATTCAAGTCGAAACATCGGCATGAATAAATAATTTTTTGTTTTTTTTACTGCACCCCCATCTTCTCCACTTATATTTTATATTATAATTATTTTATTAATTATTATAATTCTTCTTTCTGTTCATTTCTATATATTTTTTTCACTTATATTTAAATAATTTCAACTCTACCTTAATTTATATTTTGTATCTCATTATGCTACTATATCAAAATAGTTTAAATTTTTTTGTGTCTTTTAGCCTCGATGAAGCTATGATAGTGGGGCGAAACGTTGACAAATAAATAATTGTCAACTATTTTTGGTTTTGGCCGCTTTTAAAAATGGCTTTTATGAATTTTTTTTAAAGTTTATTATTTTTATTTATTTTTTTTATAACGAGAATAATCAAAATAGTTTTCGACAAGCTGGTAGAATAGTTTAAAATTGATTGTATGAAGTTGTCAATTTTAGTGATAAAGTTGCTGTTGCATCTCAGGCCTATACCTCATTTAATACATAACTTTAGTTTTGTACATTAATTTTCTCCCGAGCTAGGCTGTTCTCATACCCATTTACACAGACAATTTTGCGAGACTGTTATTCTAGAGTCCTTTTTAATCGTGTATTGCGGTAGAGAACTCGAATTGAAACTTTTCTGTACCATCATCTGTATCAACTGTAAATGATATTTTAAAATATTTTTATCAACTACATGTGTAAATTATGTTCATAATTTGGGTAGCTTCTGTATTCAAGCACTACTAGCAGGCCAAATGTGAACTATCATAGGAAGGTTATAAGAATTTTTTGTCGTTTTCAAATGATTATCTTTTTGTTTATAAAAATCACACTCAACCGCCAGATTTTTCTCCGATTTAGAGTACCCACTTTATGAGGCTGGTTCCCGAACCCACAGAGTTGACTCAGAGCTGGAATCCAGGTACCTTGGAACTACCGCGCTCCTATATTAATTATATATCCCATCTTAAATCATTATAAGAGAATGTAAAAAATTATGTATGTAAGCTTTGTGAATCTAATTGTTCTAGAGTAATTTAACTTCCGACCATGAGCTCTATGTGAATTATACGTCCGTATATCATTTCTTCCCATTCACATGATTTACGGCTCTTATAAATACCTTAGCGTTATCCAGAGCAAATTTAAAAGCGGACAGTTGAGTCACGATATCCAGGGATTGTTGAGCCAAGGTCTTCCAAGTCCTAGGGCTTTTCAAGAAGTATTCCTTCCAAGGCGAGCCCTCATCGCAGCCTATAGACTCCAGGGAATTACGGAAAATTTATTCTTGGAAACGTGATTCCTTCAGTCCCACACCTTTCACTCCGTGCCTTGTGGTTTTTTTTATCTTTATCTCTCCGTCGTTCTTTTTCCACGGAGCGGATACGGTGGAATAAATCATATACGGGTTTGAAATCGATTGATTCGAGAATGTATGAGATTGGTTCATTTAAGAAGTATAAAATAGGCAACCTATAGGGGTATTCATAATCGGATATATGTAAAAAGTTTTAACATGCTAAATGTTAAAACTATAGCATTGTGAGCAGTTGGAACTCCATATTATATGTTAAATGCAGTAGAGATTTTCTGGGAAACTATCCAAAATTTCAATCACATTATGTTTTATTGTGGTCCGAGACTATTGCTAATCTGATTACATTGAGCCTGTATACATCATAAAATTCAAATTACTGTTTATTTTTATTTTCTATAATTTTCAAAGTGCAATGGGCACTTATAAAATTTTGGTCCTCGGTTAAATTTTTATTATATATTTTAAAAAAGAATACGTCATGTTAGAAAACAGAATTCCATCTATGATCAATCGACAATCCTATCAAAACGGTGTATCGTTTTTATTATATTTGCCTATTCTTGTGAATTTTATAATAAAAGTTTGACTTAACAACTAAAAATCAATTTATTTTAGCAAAACTAATGAAAACTACTACTCGTACGATGATAAGTGTCATAAATTACTTTATAATACGTTAAACTGTCTGTGATTTGTGTGATGGCAGAAATGTATACGTCTATTTTCATAAATTTTATCTAAACAACTAGCAATCAATATTTTGTAAATTATTTTGTCAAATTTTATAAAAAATTACTTCTCCTATGAAGATCAACGTCATAAACTACTTCATAGTACATTTAACTAGCTTTATTATGAGCTAATAGATATATGTACGTCCAATGATTCCTGAGTTATAGTTTCCCTAAAATTAATTTTGAAAATTATAATTTTTTATTTTACTATGAAATATTACTTCTAAAAAAATATATTTTGGAAATTTTTGAACAGATGTAGCACTATTTTGGCTCATGATTTAGCTAATTCACTCCACTTTTAATGATGTCTTATTAGGTTTTATAGTGTTGTAGATAGATTTAAAAATATGGGGCTTCGAAAGAAAATGTATTTTTTTTTTAACGTTTTGAAACATTTTTGATTACCACTAACTATACTTGGCAGAGTCATCAATTTTGAATATTAATTATACATTGTTTACATTAAAGTAATAAAAAATTGGACTAAAATAACTGACTTTTTTCTACCAGGCTCTTGTGCTAAATTGGAAAAGTTGACTGTCCGTGTTAAGCGATTCGTGCTACAATGTACGGCTTATTTTTTCAATTAAATTTGTGATGACTTTTGCAAAAATAATTTTTAACGACATCTAGAGGAACCTTTATTTGTAGTCCACGGTTATAGGAATTATTTTTTTCTATTTTTTATATGATACTGATGAGGTTTTTTTATATTGTGTTCTAACTACTGCTGAATCAAATTCAGCAATCATTCCATTACAAAACAATAGTAATAATTAACAGTAGTTATATTAAAAATTTTATTAAGAATTTGGAATAAAATTTCTGAGTAGGATTATTAGAGCTTTGATTAAGCTGTATCATTTTTAATAAAATTTATCAATAGAACTTCTGCTGCATCAAAATCGAAGCTAAATAAGGTAGCTTTGTATTCAAACAAGAAATGGAAAAAAAAAATTATATCATTAGAATAGTTAATTTTCGCTGGCATTTTACTTTTTAAATATCAAGGCACAAATTTGGTTTTTCGACATCCTATTTGTCTAAGCGTGAACCTATTTGGCCGTAATCGATCGAATTATTATGAAGTTTTTAGGGATTGTTCTGGTTGGCAACTAATGGTCGGTAGAATTTATAAAATACTGCGTTCATCAAAATATTTTTCTCTGTACAACTATATTACGAAAACGTATTTTTTTCGTCCGATTCGGCTCAAATTTGGAGGAAAGTTTTGACATGTTATAATATTTAAATAGTGTACTTTCATTTAATCGTGTACAAACATATTTTCTCAAATCATCTAACATTTCGAAAACAGTTTGTCAGATTCAACCGAAATTTGGGATAACTTTCGTAACGAGTTAGATTTTTTTTTCCAATATTTTAAATAATCTATTTTTTAACAAGCATGTAGGAAAGTATTAATAAAAAAAAATCAGTTTAAATAAAACTGCTGATCTGATTTAACCCTTTTACTAACAACTATGGAAAAATCGAGAAAGCAAAAATTTTGCATTAAAACCCCTTTATAAGGCCTGAAGGATTTTTTCTAAAAAAGTTTTGAATAATATTTTTTTGTTTTGGAAAAATGGATTTTTGTTCCAGTCATGTCTCAGCAAGACCTCTAAAGTGGGATCCACATGGTGGCCGCTGGCCACGAAAAGACTTGTACAAATGCTCAGTAAACAAAGAGCGGGTGACATCCACATGTCAGTGTTATTCAGAGAGGCAAGCATGGCGGACGTACAAATGGTTTCAGCCATTGCACTGGGATTATATTATTTTTATTACAAAAAATAATATAATGAAAAAAAAAATGAAAAGGAAATTAAATATAAATAAATAAGATTAAATATAAAACTTATTATAAAAAGTACCAACAAAGACCTTTAACCTCCTAACAGCTCTCAGTTGCAACTAGACAAAGAACAATAGTGGAGATGCTACACGAACTCCTTTGATCTGTGTCTTAAAAACCGACTCTCGACGGATCGGCAACGAGCTTTAGGCCAACTCGTACAAGCCTCCTATCCACATGCTCGCGCATGTCTGAGTTTGCCGTGGCTTGGCCAATATGTAGAGGCCCCTTAAGGTGTCTTACTGGTACGAGGAAGCACTCCCATTTTCTGGAATTACTTTACCCTACTGACAATTTTAAGTGCCCACTGGGTCGCATTGTCCCACTGTGGGTAGAAGGCTTAACTTAAAGTTGGAGCTTACTTAAAGTTTCAACAACGAATCGTCCCGTAAACATCCTCTACGATTATTCATTAACCTTGAAATATAGATAATGAATAAACAATAGAAATATAAAGAATTTTCTTTATAATTTATTTATTAGTATTTATAACTATTTATAATATATGCAAACAGTAAATTTGATGTTAGTTATATCATGGTATGATATAGACATGTGGAGAGTCTGTCCATTGATTTCTAGAGATGAAGCTCCAATTACACTTGAGTAGACCCCGAGGCCATCTTTTTTTCAGACGCCTTGGAGTAATGAAGGAGAAGCCAGAATACAAACAAGTGGGTTTGGGTGGTTAGGAGGTTTATCATGGAAGGATTGATATCTGGTTCTGGATCATTTGATCTGTAACAAAGTATGGAGTGTTAAGGATTTTGGATATGAGGCGAATTCGCTGGTTTAGTGGAGTAAGTCCAGATAAAGTATATAGTCAAAATTAAAAAAAAAAAGGAGGATAAAACAAAAAAAAAAAAATGAAATAGTAAGGAATCTATTTTGACCCATATATATACTCCTATGCATAAGTTTTTTTTTTTATTATGCGTCAGTGATATTTAAAATTATGATGAAAAATATTTAAAAAATAATTAAAATAGATTTAAATTAAAAAATTGAGATCAATATAGTTGAGGAAACATTTTTAAAAATATTTTTACGTTCTTGAATTAGATGAAAATTACAAAATATACTTTTTATGTTTTTTAGTATAGGTATTCTTTCTAAATTCAGAAAACATTTCGAAATCCGAAGACAATACCACCACAACCCACAGACTACCAACGCCACCTTCCCCATTCGACATAAGAAGTGCCGCAGCCCAGGTCGTAAAAGACGTCCGGCGGAGGAACACTCAGGGCCGAAGGCAGAGGGTATAGTAAAAATAAAGTGTATGATAATTAGATAAGAGGAAGAGAGGAGATGTGTTAGCGGGTCAGCCGATGACATTTGCCAACTGTACAAAAATAGCCAGGCCCCACCAGCGGAGGTCACTGAACCAAGGTACCGTTAGTTCCTTAGCATTCTGTCTCCTAGGTAGCGCCACTATACAGCAGGTCCTCCATTCTTGTCTATTATATAAAGCTCTAAACCTGTTTAGTAAATTATTGGTATTTTTTGTTCGAAAGATACAGGCTGAATGAAAAACTCAAAAATATAAATATTAGGGACATAATTTTTTTTTTAGATTTATAACTTTTTTTATTGATCATCGCTTCAGCGTTAAAGTCTCTATGAACCCTTTTGTATTTTTTTTTCGGTGAGTAAATATCTCGACTACATCCAATTATTATTAACACAAATTTCAAATTATCCACTTTTTCTCTCAACTATTTATTTTTAAAAACCTCCAAGTTTTGTTATAAGTTGTCGTGGATACAACCAATAAAATTTGTTTTCATATTATTATTACATCATTTCCTCACACAATACTGATGTTTTTGAATATGCCTTAATCCCAAAAATCGTCTCTTTTGCAGGATAATTGCCCATGTCATATTTTTTTAAAATAAAAATTAATATTAGAATAATATAATAGTTCCAAACACTCTTTTAAAAATTATTATTCACTTATAAACTTTATAATTTCAATACAAAAACTATTCCACAAAAATTGTCTTTCCTTAACCTCATTAACAATATTAACAACAAAACCTACCTTCAACAGGTTAGGGCTCTGTTATCACTTTATCACAAAGCTTAATTTATTTATAATTTAATTAACCTCCTGTTTTAATTATGTCATGTTTCAAAAATGTTTCATAACAATTAATACAATTATTTTTTTATACCATTGAAATATAATACAAATAACATATTCCCTATAGTACATGGGATAGAATAGATTCCTTTCTATTTAATTCTAAAAAAAAAAAATTTATGAACAATACTTACTATGGAAGTTATAATTTTTCTTCATATTTCTATTGGTTGCATAATTATCTATACATATTCTTTAAATTGCAGAAATTTAAACTAGTATTATGCAAAAATTTTAAGTAAAATTAATTTATGATGAATATAGTCGAATTTTATATAATTATTTGTAACTAAATTGAAAAATTTTGTGACAAGTTAATGATGATAAAATAAAATAAATTGTGAAGGATAGAAATTATTATTTCCGAAAAAATGCAAGTAAATTATAGAATGGTGCAAAATTATTATTAAAGAAATACGTTTTCCCATGTTGGTTGTGTTTTATAGGTTTATATAGATTATGTAAATTTATTTGGGCATAATAGCCTTCAAACTTTAAAAAACCAATGTGAGGCTGTGATAATAAAATTAAGTCATGCAAATTATAATTAATAGTGTTTTGATACTATTAATGATAGGTTATAATTAGAGCTGTTATTTTATTAAGAACAATTTCTATATTAATTATTGTTAGAATTTATATTATAATAAAGGAAATCATAATATAATGATTAGTATAATAACATAATGATTAGTATGGTGTGCCTAACACCAACCCAATATATTTGGGCAGCATTGCTTGTTAATTAAAGCATTTATTTCTTTTTATGATGAGATCACTAAAGTATATTACTTTTTTTTTTGGTTCAATTTTTAATTATATATAAATTTTGTATATATAATTAAAAATAAAATAAAAAAAACATGAGTAGCAGAGCTACACAAATAAGGTAGTATGCCCCCATATAGTTTGGGAAACAAATGAAAAGTAATTTAAATGTTCCTTTCATTATCAAACTTCATGATAGCAACTACTTAATAAAGCAAGCAAATTAAATAATTAATTTATTATTTATTTTATAAATAATTAATTATTCAATAAGCAAATTAATTAAAGTAGAAAAAAAACTTAAAACATTACTATGAATTAAATGGACATATACTAATGTAGTGGTTAGTATTAAGGAAACCGAAGAAGGTGACGACCATTAATGTATGTCGTGTAAGATATCCAGAGGGTGCTACAACATAATCCTCCTTCAAAGCAAAAGTGAAGCCAAATAAGCCACGCCCATGAAAGGAACCTTTACGTTGAGGTCAATAGGAATTTCCGCCATTGTAATCTATACTGAAATAGAAGGTAGTGAGTGCTTGGCTCTTCTCCTCTTTTATTTCTTTAATCCTGTTATTCCCTTAATTATTTAATTGCCTATATGTACGTTTTATTTCCCTCTTCTTTCATTACTTCATTTAAAATAATTTTCAAAAATTATTATACACTATACCTGCAATTTGAGATTTAAAAAAACAATGACATCAATATTGAAGGTATGGCCAAAGAAATCAGTGTGTAGTTAAGGAAATAATGTAATTGTTATAAAAACAAAAAACTTTTTATAGGTTGGCATGAGAGCCAAAACGTTGGAGAATTATTAAAGAATAAAGGTTGAGAGTAAAAAGTATCAAAATTGGGAAATTTGATAATAAACTAAACCACTCTCAAACAATCATACAAAAAATAATTAATCCTATACACTACGATAATCAGACCAATTTGGACATATGGAATTAAGCTCTGGGGCTCCACCAAACCATCAAATTCCTTCCGCATCCAATCTTACAATCCAAATTCCTTCGTAAAATCCTTGATGTTCCTTATTACATTACAAATAAATTCTTCCACAAAAACCTTAACATCACATTTGTTGCAGATTTGGCCCAAAACAGACATGCGCCTTTTTATTCCGAACTCCTTACCCATCCTAATCCTTTAGTTCTTAATCTTTCATCCTTAACAATCCCGGTAATCCTCCGAGGCGTCTGAAAAGAAGATGGCGACGGGACCTTCTAATTTAAATTAATGTTTGAAGTATCACGAATGGGTGGTTCCTTCCCAAGATTTTCAAGTGTAAATATTTACTAACTAGATTTTCATATCTATTTTATTATTTGTTCTTTTCTCTTACTTAAATTTTATATAACTCTTTTCATATAGACTTTATAATACTTAAACTATTCATGTATTTCAACACAATTTATGTATCCATAATGTTAGTTATTTTCGAATCATTCTGTATATCCTTGTATTCATCGATTGTTATCTTTTTTTATTCTTAGCCTTGATGAAGGCTTGAAATTCTGGCCGAAACGTTGGCACTTATAAATTACTTAATTGTGTTCTTCACTAACCACACCCTCACCCATCTACTCATTAATCATTTGTTAAGTATGAGTATTTCTTAAGTTACAGCCTTTGCCATTATGCTGTCCCCAACCTAACCGAGCCCTTTTATTTTCTTTCAAAGATATAAGTAAATAGAGAACCGATGGAGAAGACGGATCACGTACGTACGGATTCTCAGAAACATAATACAAACCGTGTCCGGGGAAAACCCTCCCAGAGCCGGTTGGCGATGTTATCTGCCAGGATATACAAGGGGCTTGGATTAGGTCAAGGAGAAGATCAATGGAATCAGTCTCATCAAGCTTGTTGTTCCTTCTAATCTTCGCCATCTAGTGGTTCCGTGGAACAGTTGGCCCATTTTCTACATCACGTGTCAACTGAAGAAAGGGATGCTTCAAAAGTTCGTTACAATAGTTAAATGCTAGTTTGTATTTTTTTTCTGTTGTATAGTAGGAGAGGATTTTATTTAGGAATTGTACATACCAAAGGAAACCGTATATTACATATATGTATATAAAGTGAAGTTCACATTGAAACATATTATTGCTAATAAATTAAAAAAAAAAAAAATAAAATAAAATAAAATTCAATACAAAAACAAAAATCAAATGCTCTTTAAATGAGAAATACCACACAAACTAACTATTTGAACTATATAAGAAATAATAATTAAATAAAAACTAAGAAAAAAAATACAAATACAAAAATAAATATGAGTGTAGAATATAATAATCCATTGAAGAATGGTGCCCCAGCTGGAGAATCAAATACCATTGTATTTTTTTAACATACCACTAAAGCCTATTGAACATTTTCGCTAATAAAGACTCCATCTTGATAAGAGACTTTCTTGGAATCCCCATACAAGATTGAAACTGCTCCTAGATTCCGATTATTACAACACCTACTTGACAAACACTCTAAACTTCTTATTTACTTCAAATAAATACTTTTCTCATCGTGATAACTAGACCTATTTGAATATACGGAATTGTGCTTTGGGCCCTTAACAAATCATCAAATTCTTCCCATATCCAATCCTTACAATCCAAAGTCCTCATGCTCCTTATTAGGTCACAAATACACTCATATCTAAAGACCTCAACATCCCATGAGTCGCCCACGCACTCAAACCCATTAGTTCTTAATCTTTCATTCTTAACAATTCCTGATAATCCTCCGAGGCGTCTGAAAACAAGATGGCCACGGGAATCTTCTAATTTAATGTAATGATTGTTGTACCACCATTGGGTGGTTCCTTCTCAAGATTATCATGTCTGAAACATTTGTCACATTTACCTTTTTGTTTTTGTATTTTTTTATAATAATAATAATTACATAAATAGTTGTAATAAAAGAATATTTAACCCGAATAAATAAAATGATACATAACATTGGAGAAAAAAATAAGCTAATTGATTGTAACAAGAAATTTAAAAAATACGCTAAATTGAGAAGAATTAAATATTTGAATTGATTTAAAAATTTTTTGAGGTTAATGACTTCCATTTTTGAATGAATTATTTATTAAAATTCTTCATGACGTTGTACAACGTTTCGGGATTACCGAATTTAGAAGTAGAATACCACTTGAAACTACAAGAAGTGATGTTCTATCATGATAAAGTTAGTTTTTAAAGTACATGAATATGGGACAGTGGTCCCGAAACGTTGTACAATGTCATGAAGAATTTTAATAAATAATTCATTCAAAAATGGAAGTCATTAACCTCAACAAATTTTAAATGAATTGACTCACCAGACTTCCTAGAGAGATAATCCAGATTAAATATTTGAAATGATACTTTTAGAACATAATTTTATTTAGGGAGAGATTTTATTTATTTTTGTGTTTTTTTTTTCATTTATTTATTTTGAATCTTATGTTATTTTATTGTAGTATGGATGTGATCAGTTATCACTATTACCTATTGCCCAACAACATTGTAGCAGATTGTAGTATTTATCAATAAATAAAAATTAAAAAAAAAAATACTTTTATGGGTATCCTCATTTTAGGTTGAAAGAAGATAGTTGACCGTATAAAGTTGATTGTAGGAAGATAGTCCGGGTGGCGGTCAATAAATGTATCTAAATAGTAAAAGAAAGCTATTTATTGTTAAAATGTTTCGCACCACCTTGCAGAGCTTCGTCAGGGCTATCGTATTGAAGGATGACTCATTCCATCAGATTCTCAACTTCCTCTAAAGTACTCTTATTTTTTTAAACCTTTTTCAAATCATTATATTTTGCAAATATTGAATTAATTAATTTCTTGTTGATAGTGTGTTGTAATGATGTTTGATTATTCCTATCGTTTACATATTTTTGAACATATATTTCAATTTAATAAAGACACAAATTAACTAATAATAATAAAAATCGATCCACATAATAAGGGCTAGAACCACGACTCACTTCTTCCCTAGGACGGAAAAGGGAAAGGACGGGCGGGGTCAAGCACCGAGGTTGCCGTGCCGAAACGTCGTGAAGAAGCCTCTTAGATACGGCAAATTCTCATCCTACGGTTCACGGCAGGTTCTTTCTCAGGAGACTATCCTGGGATAGATTGCAGTATGGGATAGGTTACCACGGGGAGGTGTCACAGGTGTTGAAGATAATTTTATTTATTTATAATAATTTTGGGCACTTCAACAACAGAGGTTATTTTTTACTTGTACAAATAATTTATGGAAACACAGTCGAAAGATACAAGTATACAGATTTAAATTTTGTTATAGATAACAATTTTTTTTTAAACAACAAAATTTTTCTGCTGCCATTTCACAATTTTTTAATATTTCTCAAATATTGGTTCCTAGTCCAATTTCTTCGTTTATTATTCTAGCCTCAGCACTCCCAGTACAAGAACCGAGAAAAAAAAAGGGAGTTATTTCACCCCAATTTTTTATTACTTTAATGAAAACTATGTATAATTACTAGAGATAATTGATGAGTCTGCCAAGTATACGTAGAGGGAATAAAAATGGCGGCTGTTTTAAAACGTTCAAAAAAATATAATTTTTCATTCGGAGCTCAATAATTTTAGAACTACAAACAACACTACAAAACCTAAAACGACGTCATTTAAAGTATAGTAAATTTGCTAAAATATTAGCCCAAATAGAGCTATTTACTTTCAATAATTCTCGAGATATAGCTTTCTAAAAACCTTATTTTCATAAAACAATTATTGATTGATTTATGAAAACACATATCACACATAAAACACATTTGCTATGTAATGTAATCTGTCAGTGAGAAAGAAACGAATAATGAGACAGCATGTAGGAGGTAGGAATTTACGGAGTTTGTAAAGCAGTCTCGGGTGCCAGACTCGATCCAAAGCCTGCAGATTCAATTTAAAACATTTTTTGTGTTACGATCTGAACTGAACGATCGATTAAGGGTACTCACTTTATGAGGCTGGATTGATTCAACAGTAACAAAATAAATAATGAATTCATAATCAATACTTCTTTATACGGCTAACTTGATATTCTTGAAGTCATGTATGTCGCTTGGACCTTCTTCTTTTTGATAATGTTCAATTTTATTTTGTTATTAAATTAATAATTAGTGATAAATTAACGAGATCTAATTAAAATTTCATATTAACTGATATGATCGATAATTGATTGTATTAATTGATTAAATGTAGTTTCAGAGCAATGACTTTAATTAGTTTCAAAGATTTTCAAGCTTTCACTTCGTAACTTATTTTTTTAAAGTACTGAAGCCATGACCCTTCATGGATCGTAGTGGTACAGATTTTAGTCAAGACATTTTGTGTTACGATCTCAATTAATACAATTTTGAAAGTTGGGGCATCAAATATAGAATATAATTATTACAGAGCCGTTATTTACCGAACCATTTCTACGCCATTTTCTATAGTCAGCTAATTGACTAAATGCAACTTCAGAGCAAAGACTTTAATTGTTTTCTACAATTTACAAGCTTTCATTTCGTAAATTATATTCCCAGTGGGCCTAGCTGAAGTACATAATTGTTTGGAGATTACAGAAGGTGACTCGGTGAAAAGTGTGTTAATTGAAATCGTACGCCACTGACCTTCCAATTGTGGAGTATGACTTCTCCACGATTTGTCACATTTGTGGGGGGCGAAATTTGGAATGGAAAATGACATTTAAATGTTACAGTTCAAGTTAATAAAAATATTTTAAATTAATAATTAGACAAACATTTATTTCTAGGCATAGGTATTGTTCTAGTATATTTCTAGTCCTCTTACTATTAGCCAAAGCCTGTTTTATGGCTGATTTTATGCAGAAAAAACTCCACAATATGTCATCTAATATGCAATAGAAATCTGTACTCAGTAAAACAATATATGGCTAAAAATTTTCAAATACACCATAAGACAGTCTTGGAAAACGCCTTAATCTTATGATTAACAATTAGTAATTCTCATAAGCAAGTTGTTTAATTTTATTACTCATAACAACCTAATTACAAATCCAAGGAATGATATGAGTTTTAAAATTCTAGAATATTACTGTGTTCGATTATATAGCTATTTCTATTTAACAGAATATATAATTTCATATTTTTTTACGATCCTTTATCTGCGATTTACGAGAGGATAGTGATTGGTCATAAATGCTGTCACTGTTCAAGAACTCACTCTGAAAGTGCAGTTCTTATTTTCAGGGTGAGCAGGGTTCGTCTAACGAAATACTTGGACGAGGGCGATGATGAGTCGGAGATGAAAAGGATATCGCAAGGATGCACCGTGTCAAGAACGGCTCGTCAAGGAACGAGGATAATCGATATTAGTTTATTGAGTCGATAGCCGTACTAGGAGGTGAGGATAGTCGTGCTAGACCAAGGTCCTGTGAACTATGTCGGCTTTTGCCAGGATATCAACTTCAACCCGGCTACTTGTCCAACAGCTTGTATTTATGTTTAGAGACTATGTGCTAAGGAATTTAAGTTTGAAATGTTTCCTCCTTTTCTTATATTTTCCTTTTAAATTTAAATTTGTTTTTATTTATTTTTGTAAATAATTCGATGAACAGTTTTCAACGGAATCCAGAGGCCCTTGAGTACAAAAATTATTATCTTTCATTGGTTCGATTATTCTTAGAACGATTTTATGTATATATATTCCCTATGACGTTTTAGAAAATCGGGAAAGCTGTCCAATTTTTTTAAATAGTTCCGACAATATGACTTCAACGTCTTTGCTGAAACCCTCCAGAAAACGCAGAAAAAATAATTATGACGAAAAAATACAGTATTTAGACATGGTGCAAGGAAAAATGTATTAATAAATTCTTAACAAAACCAAAAAAAAAAAATAGCAGGAGTAATTTGAATGAGGATATGCACTACAGTATACAGTACACACCAAAGGTCTTACTGCAAAACTTATATTTATGTAAGAAGATAACATTAAAGATTATTAACGTTTATTTAATAAATGTTAATAATCTTCAATTTTAATAAAACAAGATTGTTAAAGCCACCATAAATCGACGGAGTCTAAATAAATCTAAATTATATCTCTAAATACTGTTTACAAATTAATTAATAAACTTTGCGTTTATGAAATTTTTTGTAATCGATTTTTTAAAAATGAAATATTGGACTACAAGTTGAATCTTGATTTTTTTAAATTTATTTATTTATTGATATTTACAACTGTATAAAAAATACCCACAAGTAAATTTGATCATAATGACATAATGATATTGATAAGAGAAACTACCCAGTAGTAGAACTCTAAAAACATTTTACAATATAAGGTCACGAGACCATCATCTTTTCAGGCGCCTCGGAGGATTGCCAGGAATGGAAGAGGAAGCAAGGTTAGAAACTAGTGGGTTTGGGTGGTTACGAAGTTTATAATGGAAGGAATGATATCGGGTTCGGGCTAGATCGGTTACATAAGGAGGAGGTCTTTATGGATGGTTTTATTAGTAACAAAATAAGGCGCATTGAGGATTTTACGAAGGATTTTGGATTGTAAGGATTGGATACGAGAGGAATTCGAAGGTTTAGTGGAGCCCAGAAGCTCAACTCCGTATGTCCAGGTGGGCCTTATTATTGTCATGTAGATCAGTCTTTTGTAATGAGTTTGAAGTTTAGACCGTTTGTCTAGTAAGTGCTGTAATGAATCTTGATTTAAATTAGAAGTTTTGGTACTTACTATAAAATTTACTAAAGTGGAGAATGAGGGTTTTGTAGTTAAAACTTTCATATATTTTGAAGACTAGATTTCTAATGTATTTTCAAGTAGTTGGTATACCATATTCTGTGAAATGAAAAAAGGGGATTTTACCACGCTCTTGAAGGGCATATATTTGTTAGGTTTAATAGGCATGTTCGTCATTGTGATATAAATTGAAACAGGAGGCAGTCAGTGATTAACTCCTTTTTCTGCCACGCCCCTGGAGTTCATCATAAGGCTCTTTTGGCTTAATTTTCCGAACAGCTTACTCTCTCAATTATACTCCTTTCTCCAACAATTACTGCGTGTAATAAAGGTTAGATTAATTACACATAAATGAAATTAAAGGCCTCAACAATCTTCTAAACAACACTTACAATGTGAATATATAAAATATATGAAAATATAAAATAAAGGATGATACGATTCTAATTGAGGAAAGCTTTTCGATGCAGGAAAATCAGGTTCTGAGAATTGAACTAAACGTGAAGAAAGGAAGGATTTCTCAGTACTCATGTTACATCGATTTAAATTGTACATGGGACAGTATTAGAATACATTAATTCTTTCCACAGGTATTTTGGTGGCTCCATTACTTCTTTCGATGTTCAAATCTCATAAATATATTAATAATCGATTTATGATCGACAATTGATACTTTGAATCTTAATTTATAAGGGGATAACACTTTCGTGACAAAAACTCTTTTTTAAATTAAAGAACTCTAAAAGTAATAAACTAAGTAATACATTGAACTTAATCTATTATCGAATGTGAATCTATCAAAATAACACAAACAAAAGATAGACAATTTTGAATATTAGAGCGTTGTGGAGGCTACAACAATACATAAAGCTAGATCAATACAAAATTAATTGATCTCTAGTGATAAAACTAATAATTTAATTAACAAATACTGAAATGAAAATAAAGTAAAAATATAATTAAATAATAATCATTAAAAAAATAAAAATAATAGTGATAAAAGCAACTGAAAGGACTTTGAAGTGATTATCAATTAGTGAATTAATATAATAACAAGAATTAAACAAGACGATACAAGAATACGATAAAAATAAGGATCTAGTAATATCTAAATAAATGATATCTATAACTTACCATGCACATATATAGCTAATTTTAATCGTAATATAATGAATAATTACGTGGAGTTAAGAAAAAATTATAGGAAGATGTGGTCATTTGGTGAATCAAAATCAGTTATTAGGAATCATAGAAGTAAGAAAGTATCCAGTCAAATATTTGTTTTTCATTATTTATTTTTTTTTGTGGTTGATTTATTTATTAGTTCTTCTGGTAAGCGATTGAACAGATATGGTACCATTTAGTTTGGAGTACGTTTTCCAAATATATTGTTATTGGGTGGTTCGATAAATTATTTTTTTTTAGATATATTATTTCTTTTCTAAATAAACTACTATACATAAATTTTAAGATAATTCTGTTAAAATAAAATAGGGCCGCCCGTAGCTCAGTGGTTAAGACACAGTCTTACCAATTTGATGTCTATTGGCGGTGCCGGTTCGAATCCCCCAGGCCGGTGAAAAACGTTGACTTTTTTCATTGAGTGGCGGTCCCACAAAATGAAAAACTTTGACCCCCAACCATGGTTAGGCAGTATAGGACTCCAATGGGAGTCTTGGCCAAAAAAACAAAACAAAATAAAATAAAATAGTTTAGGTGATCCTTTTTTCCTCTCAACTTTTACTCTTTAAAATGTCTCCAACGTTTCGGCCCTCAGGCCATTGTCCAAGGATACCAACTTCAATATTGATGTCATTTCTTTTTTAAATCTTAAAATTGCAGGCTAATTGCCCTTGTCACATATAAATTTTTCTAAAAAATTTATATCTTAGATTTAAAACTTTTTTACAAAACAGTTTCCTTCCTTCCTTCACTTACATTTACAACTTAAAACAGCTGTAAAATTTTAAAAAACTGTTTTTAAGTTGTAAATGTAAGTGAAGGAAGGAAGGAAACTGTTTTGTAAAAAAGTTTTAAATAAAATATAAATTTTTTATAAAAAGTTATATGTGACAAGGGCAATTAGCCTGCAATTTTAAGATTTAAAAAAGAAATGACATCAATATTGAAGTTGGTATCCTTGACAATAGCCTGAGGGCCGAAACGTTGGAGAAATTTTAAAGAATAAAAGTTGAGAGGAAAGAAGGATCAAAATTATTTTAAATTAAGAATAAACTAATCCACTCTCAAACAAGCATATATAAAATAATTAATCTAAAATAGTTTAGGTGGTAAAGTAGGAAGATTTTCTGCTTTATAATTACGGTGCGTTGTTGTTCTTAATGCTCGATGCTGTAGATTTAAAGTTGTTATCATCATAATCGATCCTTGACTAGAGTATTGATCATGATACTTCATGGCAGATTGATGTGTACCGTAATGAGGATCGTAGACTTCTCAAGATTCTTCCTTCGGCCCTCAACCGTCATAGACAAAGATGAAACGCAGTCAAGGACTACGGCCAATATTTCCCTACCTTCTGATAAACTGCTGCGGCAACCTTTAATGAAACGTACCGACGTTTTCCACTGCGATTTCCTTCTCTAGTTTCGTCCTTCTAGGCTAGGGGGCTAGTTCTCGAGGACGGTCCGAACGTGAGCCTCTGACGCAAGAGTATCATCCACTTCACGGACAAGGCAGGCACGAGAGAGCAGTAAAAACATAAACGGAGAAGGAAAAAATAAGGAGAAGGTAGTTCGGCGAATGAAGTCACGAAGATGAATATCAATTACTGATAGTTGGCCGCTCATGACTTCAGCGCCAAGTGACATCACTGTCCGTTAGCTTTTCCTATTGGATAATCTACGCGAATATGTGCCAATGCGCGTCTGAATCACCGAATCACCCTCGAGAATTCGAATGGCTGGTGATTCGGTCCTACCAAGGCATTTCGTCGTAATGTCATTATTACGATATAACGTTTTTATGACGCTTAAACGAGTGGCTGTGAAGGTGAGGCACGAAGTCACATTATTATTTAACGTTTGACATTTTCCAAAGAATTACAGTAATTATTGTTATAATGAGGTGTAGGTAGTTGACAGTAAATTACTGATTGGAGAAGATGATCGGTGCAGTCAGCAGAGAAATCACATAAATAAACAAATAAATATTTATTTATGCCGACGTTTCGACCTGATTTCAGGTCTTCATCAGGGCTATAAAAACAAAAAGACAACAACCTCATTTAGAGAGAAAAGAGGTGATTAATAACTATGGACAAAGATAGTAGTAGATTGATTACATTATAATATATATACATATAAATATGAGTAATAAATAAATGATACAGTGGAAAGAATCTATAAAGAATTAGTTAAATTAATAATGGAGCTTATGACAAAAACAATATAGTAAAAGGAAAGAACAAGGGATAAGAAGAAATAAATCGAGAAAAGGGAATGAAGAAAGTAAGAAATGCTAGGGTAAGGTTATAGGAAGAGAATCCAGGCTGCATTCATATAAATTGCAGGAAAAGCCACTAGAGTGCAGGTCGGCAAAAGACGTTACATAAATAGAAATCTGAAGGTCAAAAGATCGTTGACAAGTTAATTTTAACTGTGTTAAACTGACTCAGGCATACTAGTCTGCAAACTTTAATAAATCGATGAGAGGCTGTGATATACTAAGATTGTCGTTGATGACTGGAGGATCGGTCAAAACGTTGTTATCATGTTTTAATAAAGAAGGTTGAGAAAATTTCGATTTTTTTTTTTTTTCGATATTTTTCTTGAAACAAATGTTCCGTAACTTCTCTACATTATTAATTAATTATAATTATTCGCATAAAAAAAATCGTCATCATCGATCGTTATAGTCAGGACTGATTTTTGGAAGATTATTACAAAATTTGTATAAAACTGACACTAAACACTTAAACACACATTACGCAGATATTATAAATAGACTTAAAATAAAAACATAAAAATCAGATAAAATAAACAGGTTTATGTGAAAAATAAAAAATCACTAAGTTTATAATAAATAAAAAACAGGGAGGTAACCAAAACAGCACACTGGACATGAGATAAGGTCCAAAGAGATAGTAAAAAATGTAGAAAGATAGCTGTGCCACAGAGAAGTGAAGATGCACAAATGGAGGACATGATGTCTCATATGAAATCATGAGGTGACTTTTATTGTATAAAATAAAATATATAAAGTAGAAGATTGGTGTTATATAGTTTTTATTATTGTTATAGGTTTTTATAGTGCATGAATATGGGACAGTGGTCCCGAAACGTTGTACAATCGTTAATGAATAAATAAATAATAATTTATTGAAAATGATGGAAGTAAATAAACCTCAAAAAAATTTTAAAAGAATACAAAATTTGTATTTTAAAAGGCATAATCGTGGTATGATAAGGCATTTTAACACTACCAAAAATATCATTTTTTTAATAACTGTGTTTTAAGACTTAATACCTCAAATGTAAACATACGTTCAGTAACGACACAGATTCTTGAAATGCACTAAGATTCTCTGAACGTTCAACTCGTCAGACATCACTCTAATGATCCAAAATTTTATTTTTAATCTGTCTATGTTGATCTCCAGTACTTGTGTTAGTCTTGGAATAGCTATAATAAGGGTATTCATGATGTTGTGTTAAATGTAAAATGTTTTACCATGTTAAATGTCATGACTATAAGATTGTGAGCAGCCCTATTTGAAGTCATGTTAAAGAGCCCCTAGCGGATTTTCTCAGCAACTTGTTTTATAAGCCTTTATGTTTACAACCTTCCTTCCAGAGCCTCATGTTATTGTTTACTTCAGTTTTGATTTAAGTAATTTATTACAACATGCCTAGAGTGAGTGAAAAGTGGAATTTGTGTGAAAGTTTAGCTTATGAGTGCCTTATTGATCTTCAAACTTTTGAGGAAGAGAATGAAGATGAGATAATTGACAACTGTATTGAAAGTATTCTCCATCTTCTATCATTCAGATATGCAGTTCCATTAAAATTATCCATTCTGGTTTAATAACAGGGATATGAATACTACAAACACACGAAAGAACTGAGCTGTCACAACAAAAATGGCGGCGATCTCAACTGGTCTATTGTGTGACGTCATTCTCCATTTAGCAGACCAAGTAACAGACTCTTAGTCATGTTAAATGTTATTTCGTTTTACCACGGTAAAAGAAGGCAATTTTTTTCGATTTAACATGAGTTTTTCCATTTAACACGCTTTAACATGTTAAACGAAAGATCATGAATACCCCTAATGCATGATTGGCCAATACATTCAGTCACTAAGAAATAAGTCATTTAAAAATATTTCGCTGAAATTTCTCAGACAGCCAGTCGTTTATTTTTTGACCTTTTTTTTCTTCTCTCTCTCTCTCTCTCCTGGCGAACCCAATTAAAACCCGACCGAGGGCAAGCACGACCTGTTTGAGGTGGGTCTGCCCAAAACGGCTTACTCGTTATACGCCTCCCAGGTAATCGCCTAAATATGGAAGTCATAAAAACCACTGTCTACTCCCTCCCCCCCCCCAAAAAAAGAAATAGGAGGCAGGACTGCACATAATTTTAAAAAATAAATTAAAATCACCTTTACATTTTATACTTTTGCATCTTCATTCTGTCGAATCAGAAGAAATATTAACTATTGCCTACGTAAGGGGACCATTAATGAGAAAAAAAAAAAAAATTTCTGATTATAATTATATAATAATTTCTGGATTCAAAAGTGTGCCTTCCACAATCCGTAGAAAATAATGAGCTGTTAAAACTTTATTTCCTACTCATTCCATTACAATTACTGCACGTTTCTCATTAATTACTTGTTTTTTTTTTTAAATTAATTATTTATCTCCAGATAATTAAATGGCATGCTTTATTACAAGTACGTTGTAATTTTATGTTTTAAAATTGTATGTGATAAATACATTCCTTTTAGTTTACCACCTTTTTTTTTTTCAAAATAATTTCATCCATTCCCCTGAAATTGTGTCCTGATGTAGGTAGGCTGATACCATGGAATCCCTTATAGGATAAGAGTCCAAGAGGAGAAAAACGCAGTTATTTAACGCCAAATTTGGACTACTTAAATGAAAATTATATATAATTCCTAGTCAAAACTGGTGAGTCTGAAAATGGTGGCAGTTTCAGAAGGTTAAAAAAAATAATTTTTCATTATCATATCTTTTTTTTTTTTTTTAACGTTTTGAAACATCCACTATTTTTATCCCCCCTACGTATATTTGACTAGTAATTATATATAGTTTTCATTAAAGTAATGAACAATAGGGATGGAAGAACTGCCTTTTTTTCTTCCCAGCTCTTGTACTATTAGTGTAGGAGTTTCAAATTTATAAAGGAAGGTCACGCAAGTGGGAATTCTTTTCCCTCCAATTTCAATGGAACTTCTTTTGTTGATACTAAATCACTTTTTCGGTATTGATTTAAAAGTTATTAAATACCAATACATTTTTTTTTTTTTTTTTTTTGCAGTCAATGTTTAAACTCATGCTTTAAAAAAGCAAAACAAAAACGCTAATAGTTTTAGTAAAGTAGGCTAAAAATATTTTTTAAAGAAAAAAGCGAATCAGTATCTTTCAGGATTCTATAGGACACTTAAGAAGTGTTTCATGTTGAAATGTTAAGAATTGAAAGACGCACTATAGCTTACAGTGTCTATTTTACAAGGCAAAATAGAAACATTAATGTAGCTTTAATGTTAATAAAAATTGTCTAAACTGTTGAAAATAACGTAGAAATCATATATCACAAATTTTAATATCAGCACATTCGTTTTTTTCCAAATGTTCGAGATTTTGGCGTTGTATATAGTGTAGTGGAACTGGCATTAAAAAAAAAATAAAT
The DNA here is from genome assembly GCF_000696795.3 of Halyomorpha halys. Classification (NCBI taxonomy): domain Eukaryota; kingdom Metazoa; phylum Arthropoda; class Insecta; order Hemiptera; family Pentatomidae; genus Halyomorpha; species Halyomorpha halys. The sequence continues at coordinate 157,111 of NW_027114844.1, forward strand.
AATTGACTGTGTATACCCCGAGGTTATTACAATATTATCAAAAAGTATCGGAAAGGTAATCACTTTATTATACACGAAATGAGACAAGAAGATTTAGGATCAAAAAAATTATTGAAAGATGCAGTTTTAAAAGGATAATAATTCTTACGGTGAATCAATAAACCGATTAAAAATGTGTTGGTTGTTTTCTGTCAGAAATGAACCGCATACAATTTTGTATGAGACATCAATGAATGCGAATAAACATTTTAAAGTTATGAATTTATTACTACTGTGAATTTCGACCAAGTAAGTTTGAAAAATTTATATTGACAGTTCTACCTTAGGCTAATTGAAAGCTGTAAAACTTGAATGCAGTTACGTTCCAACTGATCTTTACCGACAGTTAGACAAACCTGACATTGAAATATGAAATTATTTACAAGTAAAAGAACACTAGTGCGATGACATGAAATATAAAAACAATGCTACAAAATATTATAAATGGTTTATTAATTTAATGTAACCCTTTAGTTGCAATCCAAACTCTTCAATCCCATATCACAGCCCTCGAAGAATGGTGTTGTAATTGATTAAAATAAATTCCAACAAATCCCATCAAATCACCTTTACCCTACGTCGTGAGCCAACTGACTGCCCTACAGTATACTTCAATAATGTGGCTCTTACCACTGTTGAACAGATCCGCTACCTTGGACCACATGTGGACAAACAACTAACCTGGAATCCTCACACAAGACTGAAAATACAGGAAACTGCACGTCGATTTTGACTATTACAGCACTTAATAGACAAACGGTCCAAACTTCCAATTGATTACAAAAGACTGATTTACATGGCAATTATAAGGCGTATTTGGACATTCGGCGTTGAGCTTTGGGGCTCCAATCCAAAATCCTTCGTAAAATCCTAAATGCTCCCTACTTTGTCACAAATAAAATCATCCGAATAATGTTACATTAGTATCCGATCAACCACGAATCAGATATCAATCCTTCCATTACAAACTCCCTAACTACCCAAACTCATTAGTTTCTAATCTTGCTTCCTCTTTTATTCCGGACAATCCTCCGAGGTGTCAGAAAAAAAGATGGCCTCGAGACCTTATATTGTAAAAATGTTTTTAGAGTGCAACCAATGGGTAGTTTCTCTACATGCTTGTACCATTCCATTATGATTTACTTGATGTATTTTATGTACAGTTGTAGATATTAATAAATAAATTTACAACAAAAATTAATGTTTTCATTATATCAGTCGATTATTATTACTTTTTTATCAGTTATAAAAATTCATCATTGATAATAATTAACCAAAGCATGTGTATAGCTTCCAATACGCTTTAAGTTTGCAAATATAGGTCTAATTTAGATATATTTTATTTATTATGTATGAAATTTAACCATATTTACCACAAAATTTATATATTTTGAGTTATCTGCCTGTTTTTTATTTCTTGCTTTTGTTAGAACTTAAGTAAAGTCTTATCAATATCGTTGGATCATTTTTAAACAATAGTCTTCAGAAAAAACACGATATTCACATGTTGCTAGGTTTTGTACACAGGCAATAGGGGATTACAACCACATAAAACAAACAGACAAACAATACCTGCTTCCAGCATGTTCATGAATCTACCAACAACCTAAAAAAAAATGAATACAATAAGTAAATGTGATAGATAAATATTTTAGAACACATGGTAATCTTGGGGAAAAAACCATCCAATTCTTCAATCCTTACTTTAAATTATAAGATCCCGTAGCCATCTTCGAATGGCGATTCCAAGTCTCTTGGCAAGATGGAGGGATTTACGAAGGATTTGGTACACAGGTATTGGGGATTATTACCATACAAAACAAAAAGCGAAATTACACGTTTCCTGCATGTTCATGGATATACTAACAACCTTTCATTTTGGAATGAAATAAGCGTAATAACGAGTTTTGTGGATCATCCAGAAGAGGCCTATAACTTTAGCACCAAATCTGAAGAGAAGACGGACGGATTTTGTGAGCTGTGTAAAGATTTGACCACTGAGTACCTTGTTGATCTTCTAACTTGTGAGGAAGAAAATCAAGATGAGCTAAATGACAACTGTCATTACACTATTATTATTGTCATCCATTGCTTTATTAGTTATAACAATATCTAAAACAATACCAACACAATCAAAATACAAACTACGAGCAAGTAACCTAACATGACAACAAACTAAAAACTGACTCTCAACCATGTTATTTTCTATATCCTTTTAATATGGTAAAATAAGAAAATATTTCTCCATTTAAAATGTTAACTAAAGATCATGAACACCTAGTGTACAATAGTATTTGTTGTAAACGAGATTTTTTTTTTCTTACCTCTTAAGTCTTTATTTACAATTGGCTTAACCTAATAAATATAAATATATATATACAAAGAAACATTTTGTAAAAGAAACACAACCAATCTTGTGTTGCAGGATGGCATTTTAAAATGAGAATAATAGGTCCGCTAAAAGCCGTTTTATACATTGATGGTATGTTTGGCGGGTGACTGACTTAGAATGGGGTAGGACCATTCCGTGTAAATGAGTTGTTTACAGCGTTTGTCAAGTAGGTGTCGTAGTGATCGGAATCTACGAGCAGTTTTTGTCGTTTCAGTCTGTTATGAGGATTTAATAATAAATTTCTAGGGACGTCAAATAATTCTTTATTCTCAATTTTCCGACAAACATGTTTTGCAAATATTTGCCTGGAAAATGGGAAAAAGATTTAAAAGGTCACGGAGAGGACATGCCATTACAGGTGTTTACAACAGTTACTACGAGTCGGCAACATCACAAGGTGTATACCTGACTTGACAGTCGGTGTTAAATTGCATCCATCGCCATTTACGTTCTCCGGAGTCCCATTCTGATATAATGTACCTTTTGATTTAATACTGCTCTTATAAATATTAATTTATACCATCTTTGTAAATTATAAATTAAATAACGGTGCGTGTTAAGTTTGTTATCCTATAAATAATTTATAAATTTCTTATTTACTTTAGTTTCGACCGAAATAGAATAATTGAAGAAATAGGTGTATGAAGGTAACATTTCAGGATAGAGATTTGCAGACTCATCAGTTTTGACTAGTAATTATACATAGTTTTCAATAAAGTAATCAAAAATTGGGGTGAGATAACTGCCTTTTTTCTTCCCGGCTCTTGTATTAAAAGTTCGCATGTGCTGCAAATTTAACCAGATTTAATTTGAGTGCTAGCAGACATCTGTACGTAGAATGGTTTCTGAGATATGTGTTTTCATAAACGAATCAATAATGTTTTTATGAAATTTTAGTTTTTAAAAAGCTATATCTCGAGAACCATTGAGCGTAAATAGCTCTATTAGAGCTAACATTTCAGCAAATTTACTCTTCTTTAAATAATGTTCTCTCAGGTTTTCTAGTGTTTGTAGTTTTAAAGATATTGAGCTCCGAATGAAAAAATAACTTTTTTTTTAACGTTCTGAAACAGCCGCTGTTTTTATCCCTCCTACATATTTTTGACTAGTAATTATACATAGTTTTCATTAAAGAAATGAACAATAGGGATGGAAGAACTGTCTTTTTTTCTTCCCGGCTCTTGTACTATTAGTGTAGGAGTTTCAAATTTATAAAGGAAGGTACACAAGTGGGAATCCTTTTCTCTCCTATTTCAATGGAACTTCTTTTTGTGATACTAAATCGAAAAATATTAGACACGTGTCCGTGGGTTCTTGCTAATTCGGCTTAGGAGCGAAAAGAACCAAAATATTTTTTTTTTTTCTGCATTGATTTAAAAGTTATAAAATACCAATACTTTTTTTTTTTTTTTTTTTTTTTGATATTTACAATTGTACGTAAAATACATCAAGTAAATTTGAGGAAATCATAAGGGTATGGTACAAGCACAGTATAGAGATTTGTGCTTGGTGGAAAATTTTAAATAATACTTTTTCCTTATATATATAACCTTAAATTGTAGTAATTTTCAGAAAAAACTGAG